>NW_017259351.1:1133222-1137338 GCF_001594045.1 Atta colombica
ATATTTTGGATTCTTCTTTTTAAGCTGTGATGAGATATAATTCCTTCATTTATGTATTAAAGTAATTAATATTAGATAATAAAAAATGAATCTCTTTGTATATCTTCTGTCGTGTGTGTCGATTCATCAGATATAATTACCCACCTCGATTACGGTAGAGAGTTAAAGTGATATTTCATAGCAATGACGGAAGTGCGCGGCATTGTGCTAGTGATTGTTCACTTATAAAATGAAATTGCTAAAATAACGACGTAGACAGGCATTGTCGCAACAAATCACGCCAATTTCAATTTCGCGAGTGATCTCCGCGAATTCGCTCTTCTCGTTCGTATTTCAATCCGCACGGAGATTAATCTTTATTTTAATAGATTTTGCAGCTAGTACAACTGTGTGCGAACACATTTCTTAACCAATGTTCGTTCAACTGGACTGAAATGTACATTGATCGATATCATTCGCGTTCGAGACCGAAACCTGTACCACCCGCAATTAATGATACGCCACGATAGGTAACGATGATTGTTCATCATTTGAAAAAAAATTATGAAACATATGTTGTCGAAAAAAATAGAATGTCTTTGCAATGTACTTGTATAGTGTACCTAATTATACTTACTTAAAAAAATTACATTATATTACAGATAAGAGGTATTTATAAAATTAATTTTCCATCAAGATTGCTTATGTCAACTCCTTCGATGTAACGCCTATTTAATATCGTAGACTCTTTGCATCAATATTTATATTTTAAAAGAATAATCGTTCTTTTAGTTAATTAAGAATGTCACTTCTCTTTCTTGAATGACAGGAAATTTAAACCAAACACGACTTTGCGATAAAGCAATCTCTGTAAACGTCACTTGCAATTTGAACGTAAAGTTACATTAAATCAACGCTTGCTTCTGAAAGATACAAGTCTATATATTTTAAATCATATTTTATATGTATATACATATATAGTATAATATTTCAGAAGCGAGCATCAATATAACTTTACATTATGTTTAAATTGTAAGTAGCGTTCACAGAGATTACTGCATGTGCGCGCGCGCGCGCGCGCGCGCGTGTGTGTGTGTGTGTGTGTGTGTGTGCATATTCGGTCATTTGCATGATTCAATAGTATTAATTCTTTCTCTGAGTACTCAGAGAAAGAGAAAAAATTATTATTATTATCGCCAAACTTTTTGATTTTAAAACTAAATTGTACATCAAAATTAAATTGTCGATATCGGAAACAGTTCAATTTATTTCGACAATATATTAAAGAAATATTTAACGGTAGAATGGCTAGTGAGAATAAACTAGATTGGACGGAATGAAATCGATACTTTTAAAGTAGGTCGGCCAATATAATTCTTAGCTTGGAAGTAGAAGAACAAACTCAGAGGACTTAACATTTCCTGCCATCTACTCTTCCAAGCAATCGCAATTGATTATTTAGTCAGTAAGATATTGAAATATATCCTGCAAAGTCATCAATGAATAGTCGAAGTGGACATACACAATACAATTAACTAGAAAGTACTTTACACCAAAGAAAATGATGCGGAGATCTAAGATTTCTATTAGTACGGAATTACGCTCGCTTGGCGGATTATTTCGCGTTACGGGAATCGTAATTACGCTCGTCACGTATGAAGCTCGCCAGGGAATCCGCAGGAGAAACGATATGTCGCATCAGCAGAATTTCTAAGAGGTGGTAGGTGTCGGCGATATCAGAATGAGACGCGAGAGCTTCACCTCTGGGAGCCCTGTGAATTATGCTGTACGAGGCACTTAAGTTGTCGGATGTTACGGTCTAATAACTGGATGTGAAAGCCCTTCACAATAGCCAGATCCGCCGTCGGCGATTTAGACCAATCTACGCAATCGTTTTGTTAAATACGGATAAACGATAAGCCACCCTCGTAATACCAGCTTAACGGTCAATACAAATTTCGGTTTAAGCTACGGCCGAGCAATAGGTACAGAGTGTAACGTGAACCGACAGAAGTAGAGCTTGCGCTGTTAAACGTTCGATTTAGTATCCGAAGGGAATAAAACGTGCGATTAGTTCCATTAATGAATATCTTTTAATGGCACACATTAATCTTTTTTCGGCAAACCCCCAACATTAATCTTTCAATTCGGTTGATTAAGCTCGATGGAAAGAAACGATTTCTTAAAAAGTTGGAACATTTAGTTCGTATTTAAATGATCTTTATATAATATTATATTTATAGCGAAAAAAATCTTAGAAAAAACTATAAGAAATATTATGATTAGATGGAGAAATCGAAGAGTATAATAAAAATTTATTTAAGATATAGGATATTAATTGGAGATATTAGAAAAAAGGCTTTGTCAGAACGCGGCGAAAAGTTAAATTATCTACAAATTCAGTTTTTTCTTTTTGGCTGATATTATGATCTTATTTTCGACTTCTTTCATTTCTACCTTTTAACGTTAAGTCACGATTTGTAAAATATAAATGAAGTTCAATTTTTGTAATTTATTTGCGACACTGCAGAAGACTTTGTAAGGTTGAAACTAGTTTCACTAATTGCAGTGATTGGACATAAATTTTATTTTATGATGTCTCTCATTTCTGCTCTTTGATCTTTTTCTGAGATTATTATACTGATTTTGAGAAATATTTTTTTGCTGTAGAATAAAATTAGATTTATATAAAGTCTAGTGCTTATAGTACATTCAGGATTCGTATAACAATTATCGTTTATTTGTGAACGATGGAAGCAATGGAAAAATTTTTCGATATCTTGCTGGGATCACTTCCTATAGAGATACTTTTTTTGCCTCAACATTGAATGCAGGTTACTCTAAAAGCCGGTTCCTATCCCGAGGAAAAGAAAAAAAAAGATTAATCGGGATGTACGTCCTGAATTCTTGGCTGATGCACTTCTAAGCCTCAAATTCCTATAATTTATCGCACAAGACTATTTTCGTGTAACAACGAGAGCGAGAGATAAGTGCCTGCTTTCTTCAATCTGACATTTTCAAATACTTGTGCGCGCGCGCGCGCGCGTGTGTGTGTGTGTATGTATGTACGCACATACGCAACCTTCATGCAAGTTGGCGTTCTGCAAGCATGTTTTGCTGTATTTATACGCAGTATACAATATACAGTACACATTCCATTTGTTGATAAGCGCCGGAGAAGACAGGGTCTTTCCGCAGAGAGGATTCGAATTGAAACCGATCGATCGTCGCCGAGATACGAATCCGAGGGCCCCGTCTATTATCTACGAACCTCGCCATTTGTCACAGTATAAGCCAAGAGATGGAGGCCGGATTCCGGCTGTTCGCTTTCGCAAGATTTCTACGTGCAAGAGAAACTTGCAAGTCCGCATCTACCAGATTATCCAGAGAATTTCGGTCTCCGCTCGGATCTCCGTGACTGAGCGAATATTTAGGAGATGCAGCGTATCCGATTAATAGGACCGTCATTACGCTGATATGCTTCGTACAATGCGAAATTTGAGTCTCAATTTTGCTATAATCATCTCGACTCCAACGTAAACCAACGAAGTAGATTAATATGATAGAAGCCTAATTGGAAAGTCATTACGTCATTATATGAATGTAAAGTCAATGTGTTCGTGCACTGAAAAAAAATATAGTCAATTTTAATAAATATTTACTGCCAATTAAATATTTATTAAATATAAAGATATATTTATTTGATACAAGAAATGTTAATTTGATTTAACAGTCTTTTTTTTTATTGAACAAATAATAGGTGTGGGAAAAAGTTCGTGGCGTTTTTCCCATTAGATGGCATTAAAAAAACGCCACGAACTTTTTCCCATACCTAATATTTACTTATTGTAAGTAAATGTTTAGTTGGCAGAACTAAATATTTATTAAAATTAACTATATTTTTTTCTCAGTATGATAATGAAACTTATTTCTACAGAATGTTTTTTCTAATTGAAGACATGAATGTTGTTTGTGGAAGTGAATTTATATATTTATAACTATATATTTATAACTATATATTTATAACTATAACTGCTGATAGCGCTATTTTGTCTTCACTCATGATTGCAATTTTTTCTTTTTTAAATTGTATGATAGATACAATATATTATATGATAGGTACAATACAAAATATTG
>NW_017259351.1:1138015-1147718 GCF_001594045.1 Atta colombica
TTTCGGTCTCCGCTCGGATCTCCGTGACTGAGCGAATATTTAGGAGATGCAGCGTATCCGATTAATAGGACCGTCATTACGCTGATATGCTTCGTACAATGCGAAATTTGAGTCTCAATTTTGCTATAATCATCTCGACTCCAACGTAAACCAACGAAGTAGATTAATATGATAGAAGCCTAATTGGAAAGTCATTACGTCATTATATGAATGTAAAGTCAATGTGTTCGTGCACTGAAAAAAAATATAGTCAATTTTAATAAATATTTACTGCCAATTAAATATTTATTAAATATAAAGATATATTTATTTGATACAAGAAATGTTAATTTGATTTAACAGTCTTTTTTTTTATTGAACAAATAATAGGTGTGGGAAAAAGTTCGTGGCGTTTTTCCCATTAGATGGCATTAAAAAAACGCCACGAACTTTTTCCCATACCTAATATTTACTTATTGTAAGTAAATGTTTAGTTGGCAGAACTAAATATTTATTAAAATTAACTATATTTTTTTCTCAGTATGATAATGAAACTTATTTCTACAGAATGTTTTTTCTAATTGAAGACATGAATGTTGTTTGTGGAAGTGAATTTATATATTTATAACTATATATTTATAACTATATATTTATAACTATAACTGCTGATAGCGCTATTTTGTCTTCACTCATGATTGCAATTTTTTCTTTTTTAAATTGTATGATAGATACAATATATTATATGATAGGTACAATACAAAATATTGAAAGTATTATTTATTATATTTACTTACTCATTTATTACAATAATGACTCAAAAACAAAATTTTTCAGAAAATAAATTTCAATACTTTGAATCAAATTTTTCTAATATTAATTTTGAAGTGCAATTTAATAATTGATTGTAAAAAAAAAAAGGTACGCTCTTTTATCATTATCTTTTCGTGTTTTTTCTGCAAGCAACTAAAAATTGACGATTTTAGTTATGTCGTGATTAATGGTTTCAAAAACGGTTTTTGAAAAGCCACAGCCGTGTCGAAAGTTTACGAGGCAAGCTCTACAGTTCGTCAGGTACAGAAGTACATCCGCAGCTTCTGATGCGTCGTGACATTTCAAGATCGTTACGATTTCAGGACATTTTTCATGACTCCCGGGATTATGGACGTCGCACGGAACAAGAAACTGTGCAAGAAAATGCGATAAGCTCGCTGATTCCGAACTGCGGCACGTCCTGGTTGCACCAGTGGTTGTAACCCGTTCCCGGATTAGCTCGATCCATATTACCTATATATGTATGTACCTATATATGTGTGCACCAATGAGCCCGGGAAAGACGATGAGCGTGGATCTGGCACTAGGAACCAGAACGAAAAGGAACATGATCGCTCCAATTTCTACGACGTGACTCCTTGCGATCGATCCTGTCCAGCTGCGTACACCACGATGGGTCACTAAGCGTTCAATTAACAAGATCCTTTCGGTAGATCCGCTGAATTTCTCACGTTTGCACATCTCCGCCCTTTCTCGCTTCTGCAGGAAACGCGTTCACGACGTGGCGATCCATTTACATTGTCAATACCAGAACGGGACATTTTGAGAGTAGTGTGGCTGCTGCTTTCCAAAAACCGAGGTGAACTAACATTACTTCCTTTCAAAAGTAGTGCAATTATCGAAATTAATGATATGATTCGATATACGAAGGAGATAATTCGTTAATTCTTAGGCAGACAATTATTTAGATGTAAATGTTATTATCTCTGACGTGCACTGAGAGAAAAGCATTTGGTATTTGTAGCTATAATTGCATGGTAAAATAATTGTGATTAGAAGCCGCATTTTATAGTTACCGATAATATTAGTAATATAATTATTATTTTTACTGTTTTATATAAATACTAAAAATATAGTTTGTATTAAAAAATACTATAAATATTTATAATTATTATTACTAATATAATTGTAATAACTATGAAATGGAGTTTCTAATCATAATTGTTCCTTCATCGGCAACCATTTAAAAATACCATTGACATTTTAATTGTAAATTTTGATAGGGAAATTTAAATCTGTAAAGAAATAAATAAAATACAATCCGACTTCTGTAATGGTAAAAACTGATGAAAGCTTTGACAAATATACCAACATTTTTCCAGATTTTTGTACAATCTGAAACAATAAAAAATTTACTTTGATTCTCGATAACTCTATTGTTTAAGAAAGAGTTAAAATTCATTTTTCCAACGGAGGATTATTTATAGTTATTATTACAATGGTCACAAATGAATAACTTTTTCTCAATAAATGTGTAAATAAGAGTTTTATTATTTTTCATTTTGTTCATCAGAATTTTTATGATTCGCCACAAATATTCAGACTTTTGTCTAAAAAAATAATTATGTCAAAGAAACAATAATTATTCTCGCAATAACTAATCTGATTCTAATTTTAAATTAAACCTTCCTTGTCAATGAGAAGGTTCGTTTTTAATCTAAGTTACTATATTCGTGATCTAAATCATTCATAGCGATTTGTCATTGTCAGAGAGGCCAAGTAATGAAATCACGCGCAACATCATAATACAATAGTACTGCGATAATTGCAAGTGATAAGAATGATTGATATCTGAGCGAGTACAAGGAGTAACACAGTTAACACACCCCGTATCACATGAGCGCGTGTCGTAGCGTTTGGTGTTCCGCACAACTGCAGAAAGGTTTTGCAGGTTCGCAACGCTTGGTTTCAATGCCCTGATTCTGATGCTTGTTCGCACAATCGTTAATTAGAGGCCGTACGATAATTGGGCAAATCCTGGATGAATTGTCAGCGTCGAATAGACTCTACATAACGCGACCGATTATGTCAAGTTGCAAGAGCTTGAGTCTCGACCGCAGTTCCCAATTACACATGATGCTAACGATGCTTGTCTACTGTCGTAAACACGAAATATTTGACCGCATCGTTACTCTACTCACGACATAACGTCAGACGCGCCTGCTACATTTCGCCACGAAACGAAATACGATTAAAATTACAGCTTCAGACATCAAACCGTAAGAGTGTATTACTAATTCATCATCGTTAACTTGAGAGAAATTTCTTAAACGCCTTTTAACATTAATGATCAATAGTTTTGACATTGTGAAGATCACAATGATATTGCATCAACTGCTTTAACCGACAGCAGTCTAATTGAAAATAGAAATTTAATTTTGTTCATTTAATAACAATATTAATGTGACAAATAACTTCTTATTAAAACAAAATATAACGTATTTATTTCACTAACATTTTTATTAAATTACCTGAGATTATTTTTTTAATTAAACTAATGCCGTTAATACATCATTTTTTTCTATGTATAAAATCTATGTTTTGTAAACAATATTTCTTTCCAATAATCTCGCTTCGGAGATAATTATGTCAAAAGACTAAAGTGGACCATTTTGCGCGTACCTATTTATTTAACATTCATGTACAAAACAGCTAAGAAAGAAGGATATTAAATCTCGACCTGAGCTAGTTTTAATCTCAGCCAGTGTCATGTAATTTGGGTCACGTCGCTATGTAATTTGCCACATGTCACAGAACGGACGGATAAAATTACATTACCATACATCTTAATATTATATGTTAATATATCATCTTTCTTGTCTGTGTCCATCTATTTTAAGACAGCAATAAGTCTATTAAAAAAACGTAAAAAAATGGGGGGATAACTTTGCTGCTTAATTCGCATACGATATCAATAGTTAATTAAAGTTATGAGATATGATATACTAAATATCACTATCGCATTTCTATAAACCATTGCACATTATAATCATAAAGATAATACGCTGGTAAATACCACACAATGTGCGAGTTTCCGCCTATAATGTTGCAGTATCCTACGATGAACGCACAATATTTAGTTACTATTATAATTTACTTATTTGATAAAACTCGTTCTCGATTAATATCAAACGTTTCATTTCACTAATACAATTTTCCGCATTCCTATTTACAACAAGCTCGAGCAATTTTCGCTTATTGTCTTGCACTTTCTCGTAGACGGGAAAGCGGTCGTGCTTAACGACCTTAGGGATGCACAAACGGACGCCGAATCCTTTCAACAATCAAACGAAAATCCTACGAACATTTTCTATCCTCGATCTTCGTCTCTTTTTCATCTCTTTTCTCTTTCTCCTATAAAACCATCGTCACGACGTGACACAGTTGTTAATGCCTTAACTTCGTTTTTTCCACAAATTACCACTGGAGATATCAAGTCGCAATCTCAAGAAAATTCGGAATTACAGAAAAAGATACAGAACTACGTTTCGCAATAATTTTATTTTCCTTCCCCTTATTTTAATATTTAACGAGAGTTAACATTTATATTACAATTATGATTAGCATTATTCGGTATAATTCACAATACATAATATTAATTAATCGGTATTTGCTTCGAAATTTCCTTAACTGCGGTCATTCACGGTCTAATGCATCCCAATTAATGTATCTTTACTTAACAATTAAATGATTTTTTTTCATTTTGAAAATTCGAGGAATAGGATTGTATAATTTAAAATTGTGCAAAGTTATGAAAAATATTAGAAACAATTTTTCATGATGAGTGACGTAATTGAAGAATGTCCACCGAACACACGAATATTAATTAAGATTATCTCTACAAAGGCGACATCAAAATTTATAACTGACGCAGAATCTGTAAGACCCGTTTAATTTATATAAATTAAAAGATGCTAATTAATTTCAAGGAATTAATTTTAGGAATCAAAATAAATAACTCGTATAAAAAAGAATGAGATTCTGAATATATTTTAATAAGAATAATCTGTAAATGTAATATAAAGAAAATTGAATTGCTCGACATTTTTGGAAGAGACTTATAATTGAATGTATTCAATAAAAATCACGTCAACTCCGGAGGGTTAATAACTTGTCATTCTCTTCTACTGCTCATTGGGGAAAATGCTTCCTTGATGTATAAACCAGAAATGGTTGAATTCGTAGGTAAGGTTACGAACGCCAGTGAATTTGTAGCAAGTGTTAAATCGCGGAGACGAATTTATCGTTACGTTTTCTTGCTCTCACTGTGCCGGATCGTTCGACGATCACTGACGAACTCGGATTTACGAGATTGTTTTTACATAATTGAAACAGCTGCGTGCTCAACGAACCTTTCCTCGTTATTGTCAGAGTGACTACTCCTTTCTTTTCCCTTCTTCGCGCCGAATTACAGTAATGAATGAAAGTTGTTCTCAGAAACCATCAAAATTTTTCCAGCTTTATCGAAATTTTCCATTTCATGCATAATATGTGGAAAAAAAGATTATTTGGAATTTTACGCGTACAGAATGTTTTAAAATAAAATATTTCCTTTATAATAGTCAATTTTTTGATATCTTCAAAATTACTTCTTTCTTTGTGAAAATTTGAAAATAAATTATTTATTATAATTCTTTAATTATTCACGTAAATTATTCTAATAATTTAAAATTTTTAGGATGTAAAAATGAAATAAGACTTTTATGATTTTTTAGATTTAGTACATTTCAAGATTTTTAAATTAAATGACATATTGACGTTTCGATATTGAAATAAATGCGACATTTTCTGTATATGAAGAAATATCTGGCAGCTGTATTATATTCTCCTTCTTCTATAAGGAGAAAAGCAAAAGAGGAAGACTCGAATGGAAGACTCGAGAAAGAAAAAGAAAAAGTAATACTCACATTACATCTCGGTAAAATTCGTTTCAAGACGTCCAAAATGAAACGCACTATTCGCGAATTCGTCTCTCGTGTTAAATTATTCTGCTTCACTCATTTCCCTGACGAATAGCTCGACATATCGATATTGTGTAATCAAATAAAGATGACTTTTCGAATCCGCTTCTCCACGCTCTCAAATTCGATTTCGAGTGATGAAATCTCATTTCAATTCAATTATGAAATGTGTTAAGATCTTGGGTTACATCGTTCGTTATGTATGTACATATATTCCTTCTCTATACAATTAAATCACTATACTTTTATAATCTTAATTTAAATAAAATATTATACAATAAAAATATTACAATAATTTTTATGTATGTTATAATTATGTCCAAAAATTATTAAATAAAAAAGAGTCTGATAGTTGTCCAATAGATATTAAGTGAAATAATGTGAATTAGATATTCGATTAATATAATTTTAAATAATTTTATTTTCCTATATATAAATATTTAATAAGTATTACGAAACATAATAACATAACCAATTATTTATAATAGTAATACTTACTAAATATTTATAGAAAAATAAAGTTATTTTTTATTATATTAACCGAATATTATATTAACCTGATTGACGTACATTATTTTATTCAATATTTGGTAGCTATTATCAGATTTTTTTCAGTGCATCCTAACTTATCTTAGCTATTAATTGTTTTTAAAAAAGTGATGAGTTATATTTTCTTTTAATTATTTTTTGAATTAGTTGAGATTTGTACATGTAGGTACACTTCATTGAAATTTGTTACATAATTGTGTTTATAAATGCCATGCTAGTAGTCAGAGTCAATATCATAGACAAGATCAATATTGTAGGCTCCACGAAGTCTTGATATCAATTCAATAACATTTATGAATTCACTTAAAGAAAAAGATCTTTAACAAGACTTACAAATTGCGATTATAAGAGAATGAAAACAAATAACGAAATCTATTTGCAAACAACTGTAGTAAAGTTTATAAAAAAAAATTGCAGAAATTTTGAAACAAAAGAAAACTTTAATATTAAATTTATTGTAATATTAAATTAAATTATAAATTAAATTATTGATAATTTGTTAATAAAAGAAGCTGTTAGCAATCTTTGTTGTGTTTATTGTTTTCTATCATGTTTTGTCATGAAATTATTGTATTTGTCACTTTAATCTACATACTAAGAAATGTATATACTAAGAAATATATTATGAAGTGTCTCGCATTTATGAAAATTATAAAAGTTAATTTTGGACATGGCTGTATATATATTCAATAATTTTCGCCGTCGCATAAAAATAGCATTCTATTTCTATCGCACAGGCTTATATGTATTATTGAACTTGACTTTTATGATATCTATGGCGCGAATTTTCCCTCGCATGAAAATTGACGTGAATGACAAGTCGATTGACTCATAAATTAGTATCGATCATTCCACGAAACGAGGTTACAGTTTTCGTATTATTATTTGCGACACGATCCGTTGATTGATGAAAATAGGAACGTAAACGATTGGTGGCTCTGAAGCATTGAAAATGTTGATCGTGTCGATGTGCAAAATTCCCGCAGGGTACTTCGCTCAACAACATCTATGACTCCCCAAGCAATAATCGCGCTGCTGGGTAACTCGTCGCTCATAAACGATGCTTTTTTAATTTCGCGAGCCTGTGCAGTGAGCGCGAACGCTCGCAATATCACGGCTTGACGCTAGTCTCGCCAGTAAATCAAACGAATCGATACACTTAATGCAAGTTGTTCCACAGCATTGCATGGCTCGCCTATCGCGGGAATTGCTTTATGAGTCACCGTACGAGGCGATAACGTCGATAAATCGTAATTAATCGTTATTATCGATCCAGCGGGGCGTCTTCCGTGAGCCCTTCGTGCGCTCCTTGGCATGACGCCGAGGAACGTAAATTATCCATCAAATCTAAGTGATCCGCCCAACAAAGCGTCGCTTCTTGTTTTCCTCCGGAAACGCTCGTCGCTCTCCCTTGACGCCCCTGTTTGATCCTGCCGTGGCAGCCTCCTCGTTTACATAAGTCTGACGGATACGTAGCGAGCGCATGTCATAGAAGTACTAGAGACTGCAAGATTTGGAGTATCACGGCCAGGTCAAAGGGAATAGGGTATGAGGCCAGACTTAACCTCACATAGCATCTTTCTTACTACGCATTACCTCGAGGACACACGAACTCCGTTAGTTAAGAATTATTTAACGAAAGTACACCGCACGTAGTATTCCAAGAATCAAATCAAATAGAATCAAATTCTTAAGAAATCGCTGGTATCTTGGGAGTTTAAATGTAAGCCCGATGACTCAACGAGAAACGGGACTAAAAGCAAGGGGAATACCATTAATTTTGTACAAATCCCAGCCGTCCATGAGACCCTTAAATCTAATCGTACTCCATATCCTTTTTATAGCAATATTGGCTTCGCCTGTGATGCTTAATGCATACAGGATATAGTCAATATTACTTTGATAAATTGATAATTACCCCATTTGGATGATTTATAATCATTTGTATATATGTCTTTAATCATTTCTATAGGCCATTTCTACACTGCTCGTATTCAATATATCATTAATTTTACATTAAATTTGAATTAAATTTAATATCTTTTTTAGTTAAATTGTTCAATTAAATTTATAATTACCTAATTTAAGTTACTTTTAACCATTTTTATACAGATCTTTAATTACTTCTATAGGTCATTTTTATAACCATTCTTTCTACTCAATATATCATTATTTTTTACATTAAATTTAAATCAAATTTAAAATTCTTTTTTAAGTTAAATTATTTAACGCCATTTAAACAATCGAGTTAAATTAGTTCACAAAAATATATTAAATTTAACTCAAATTTAGTTTCATTACTAAGTGCATACGCATAATATGGACATCGTTTACTTTTAAATTAATTGCAGAAATAGATTGATTTACATTTTGACATACATGGAGATAAAAAATAACAAGATTATTTTTTAACTCAATGGATTGAATTGCTACTTTGATATCTAATAAAACAAAAGCAATATAATTTAAATTACATCAATTATATTAACAGCTTTAATTTTTGTTTCCTTCTCATTTCGAGGCAAGAAGGGAATTGATTGAGATATAATTAACATCGATAAATCAATTATCGCTTTTTAAACTGTTTTTAAACGTTTATACTCAATAAAAATATCCGATTTGAAAATATTGACGCTCATCTTGATGTTCATATAATTGAATATTATTGTATTATTAACTGTATTAATACTTGTCGTGTTATTATACACTCTTTGTGTATAAAATAAGTAACTTTTTTGTCGAAAACTGTATTAATATCTCTGATAAAATATTATTTTTCAGTTTAGTATAAATAATGATTCCGCGTTTTGCAAATTCCCCATGCAAACATAATTGTGCAAACGGAACCATGTAATTGCATCGCAATAATACATTATTTACGTAGATGGAAACTACGAAGCGCCAAATTAAACACGCAAGTTCGCTCGGTGAATTATTAGTCGCGTTAAATCAATAGTGTTAGAATCTATCTCGTTGCGAAGCAGATTTGAAACGTCAGCCTTAATAAATATGCAACGTAAAATTAGTTTCGTGAAATTTAATGCGGATTTAAATTGGTTAACCAGGAGAAGATGGTGGGATTTGCTTCAGTTTAAACAAATCGGAGCCGTCGTTCGAATTTCAAGTACAATACCGCACGTCATGGTATAATGGTGTCGAAGATATACGTACGCATTTCCTACGCGAATTTCGCTTAATAATCTTGCCCTATGCGACAAATGGTCGCGAAGAACGTGGTTTGCTACTCCCTGTGGAATTCGTCGCGGTACGCCATTAAGTGCATACTACGCGCAAGGAACATGACATGGTCACGAGAAAAAAGCTAGTATGAAAGAGAGAGAGAGAGAGAGAGAGAGAGAGAGAGAGAGAGAAAGAGAGAGAGC
>NW_017259351.1:1147818-1169415 GCF_001594045.1 Atta colombica
GAGAGAGAGATGAATTAGCCGACACATCTGTCGCCTCGGCATCTCTGTCGAGGGTGGCTTCTAGCCGACAAGACGACGAGGCCGGGCCAATCAGCGTGTAATCTGTTTAGGTTTGCCCATTTGACACGGATGACTAACCGCAGCTCGCTACCGCACAGGGCTTACCCGTCTCTCTCGGGTCTCGCGCGACAAGGAATACTTTATGAGGCCGACAGATGCGCCCGACGGATTATCTTCTAAGCATACAGAATCCGTCTTGCGCGTTTTATTAACCGCCGCGTGTAAGCGCGTGCACGCGCGAGATCGTGTTTTATGGTACGGATGATTGTGTACGGAGAACTTGAGCCCGAAGCAATCATGTACAACGTGGATTTATATGCCTTGGGTCACGGGCCTGGTTCTCCTACGTTGATGACAACGATAATACGTCCCCCGCTTTATTGTCGACCTGCTCTCCTGTGCTCGTTTTTCAATGTGTAATGTTTCTTCGAGATCTGCAATTATATCCCGACAGGTTAAGAACTATCGCCCTTTTGCCAGGAAAATTATTCAGATACTGAGATAGCGAAATTAAACATTCAAAGCTGAATATTACAAACATATCTACGTAAAAATTTAATTCTGCGATAAAATGTAGTTTTATTTATACAATAATAAGTTAAATTAGACCGCATTGTGAATAATATAAATAAGGAAGCACAAATACGGTCGAAACTGGAAATGTATCCCGAAGATTAAGAAGATATTTATATTATATTACTTTCCTTTTTTAGAACTATTATTATTTTTATCAGTAAAATTACTCGGATACTAGAGTAGCAGAATTAAACATTTACAATTAGATGTTATGAAAATATTTAGGTACATAGAATTTTATATAGTTTTATGATAAAAAATATAGTTTTATCATTATACAATAATAAGTTAAAGCTAAAAATTAGACCGCAATATGAACAACAGAAATATGTAGCAGAAAGCGCCAAATACAGAAACTAAAATGAAGATTAAAAAGAGGAACTATATTACTTTCCTTTTTTCGAATTATTTTTGTTTATAATAAAATTACTCAGATACTTAGGGTAACGAAATTAAACGTTCAAAGTTGAGTATTTACGAAAATATTTACGTAGAAATTTAGTTCTGCAAAATGTAATTTCATTATTATACATGCAATAATAAGTTAAACTTAAGATCGCAATGCGAATAACACAAATAAGTAAGAAACGTAAATACAGTCGAGGTTGGATTTTGATGCTTAATAATATTTTTTTTAAATACATCTTTCAGTTAAATAAACTGCGCAATTAATTTATGACTGAGGATGACTTTAAAATTTATATAGAAATATTAATATTAGACATCAACAGCGTATTTGCCGTTTTTTATTTACAATATTTGTGTCTATAATTATTATACCTATAAAATTGTGGATAGTGTTATTCTTTTAAAAACGTCTTACATTTAATCTATTATCAATATTGAATTTTCTTTCACATTTACGTTTCATAAAAATTCTTGTGAATGAAAAGAGCAATAGAGAAACGATCTAATTTAATTTATCGTTAGAAACTAATACTGCTTATTATTAGAATCTATTATTTTATATGATACCTTTTATGATACCATGTTACATAATGGATCGATAAAGAAAGTATAAGGAACTTAAGTTAGCAATCAATTAAATTATGAGAACATCTTAAAATAATCATTGAACGAATTAGAAAGTTTTCGATATTAAAAAGTTGATATTAGTAAAATTGGCATTAGAAAGTTTTGCGAACAAATACATACGAGCCGAGTTGAACTTCGCGCGAGTTCGAAAAACAAACATGATTCACTGGAATTCTAATCCTCAATTTTAGGGTGCTGCCCTACGAGAAGCAACGTGATAATTTTCGCATTTTATTTGTCTCTATGGCCCGTAAGTCGGCGATAAGCCGATCGGCTTACAACGGAACCTGCACATGCGTGCATAAATTTGCATTAATTTGGCTTCGTTGTGCGTACGTTACGTATGTTACGTAGATACAACACAATGTAACGGGCGGAGAGAAAAATCGCCTCCGGATAATTATCATCCGCTGTGTACACGTTCTGTGCAAATGCTCTTAGTACGCTTCCCTTACTAGAGTATCCTGTTTATACTGAAACACTTCCCCAATTTATGTGCATGCGGCAGGAAATTTTGCCATATTTACTTGCGCATTTGTGGTGCCCATCGCATTTGTATCGCGTTATTCAGCAATCCGATGTTTATTCATTTATATCTGTCCTCCAATAATTTCGTTATTATTGTTCTCTAAACGGCAGTCGTTTAATGAAGTATTATACGTTTTTAATTGTAATAAAATCAATATTGCTAATAGTAGGAGAGATCAGGGTCAGTTAACTATAGGGGTAAGTAGAATAATCGAGGCTATATTAAAAAATACGCGAGACACGCATAAATGTGTCTGAGCACGCAGCAGCGACTGTCGCTAAATCTGCTGTAACATCTTGTTGCGAACACATCTATGATAGAAATTATGCCACAATTTTTAAAAATCGTACATCTAAGTAAATATTTTTATTCTTAAAAATTTTTATTTTAAAATCGTATATGATTGAGATATTTGATTTCTACTTAGATAATAAGTGTAGATAATAAGTGTCCTACTTAATAAAATTCAACAGATTTTTTTTATTTATATGTCTTTGTTATCGTATATTGTTAATGTTTTTAAAAAATGAACGGAGGGGGGATAGACTAACTACAACATAGAACTGTATGACTCATTTAGTGACGACTCTTATAGTACTTACTCAAAATTTTATTCCTTTAAAGAATGTGATATTCCTCAGTAAATGTTATAAGTTTATTTCCCTCATATCCAATCTCGAAAACTAAGCTCATTCGACATGTTTTTGTACGAAATGGACAAATTTTACAAAAGAAGCATTGTGCCCTGCAAAGTGAATGTTTGTGTTTAAAATATATTTTTATAAAAGTTTTATTAATATGTAGCCAAAAATGTAGCTTAAAATACATTAATTTTTATTTTAATAATTTTAGTCGAATTACTCTGGTCCAGAGGCTAGTTGAATCAGATGGAATGCATTAGAAAAATGTATTTTTTTTCATATTAGTTATCAGTTTCCTCTTATTGTTAAAATATTATTAGGTATTCAAATGTATGTAGTAATTGGTATAGAATTCATTTTTTCGAGTCTCTTAAGTCTCTTAATTTTGTCTGTAAAAATTTTGTCTGTAAAAATTCGAAATTGAAAAATAACTCTATTAGCCTCGGTCTCCTCTAGTTTTTGAATGTTCATGCGAGGCATGAAAATTCGTATTATTAACGCGTCTGTGAAATTGTAGTTTTAATTACTCTTGAAGATTTTCTCGAAGAACAACTTGGTTCGTTTCTCTGCGGTCTTTCTTACTTTGGAAAATCATAAAATATGTATTATGATAATCTTTTCCAGAATTTAATTTAGAGAGAGAGTAGAATTTTTATTCTATCTTTAATCCTACTTTAATTTTAATCCAATGATATTCCATAATTCCGGTACGCTGTAATTTTAACAGATTAAAAATAAATTATCGAAACTTCATTATATTGTAAATGGTTTGCTTGTACATTAACATAAAATTGTATTACAAACAAAACTTTTAAAGTTAAAGTTGATTGTTATGACTCATTTAAATTTGACAGATGAAATAATTCTCTCCAACAAAAGCTTGTCAAATATTCTTTCTTGCTACATCAAACATTAAACAAGAAATTATATTGTGCTTTAGGATAACTTTGATATACGCCTCAAAAATTTAATTTATTAAGTATTATTTATTATGTTTAAAATAAACGAACTATATTAGTAAAAACTTTGTACTGTCTACTATTATGAAAAAAATATTAGAAATCTGAAATATTTATATTTCGTATTAAAAAACTTGAACTTTTTTAAACCTTGCATTTTTGCGTATGTCCCATAGGAGTGGAATATATGGCTAACTTATAGGGGGGGAGGGAAGAGGTATGTACAGTTCATGAAAATTTATAAATAATGCATATAAATAAGACGTAAAATGACATAATAACTTATAAAATGCATTTATAAAATTTTATTAAGGAATAAGAATGATAAATATGTATATATGAAGTAATAAGTAATAATTACAATCTTGTTAAATGTTACGAGTGTTATGATATGAGATACACATTTCATGCGTTTATTGCATGCATTTAAGTGCATTGGATTCAATCTGCATACTTTGTATGCTTTGGACATAAATCCCGCCCACTAAAAATACCGTATATCCCAAACAGATGAGATATACAGACAACAAATTAAACAAAGAATACAAGAATATTTGTTATACAACTTGTATTTTGTTATACAACAAAACTTGCTTTACTATTCCTCTACACTCATATATCACGGAATAACTAAGTCTTTTGCACATCCTACAGTAATCATTTTATGTAGATTATAATATATGTGCTAACATAGTGACAAATTCAGCTCACAATAATTTCATTAATATTAACAGTAAGAAACTGAAATCGTAACACTATATTAATACATAAAAGCATGTAAAAGTAGTTGTGGGAAAATTACCCCCACTCCTTCTATTTTTTCTGTGGCGTAAATCTCAGCGCGGCGTATTTGCCGGAGTTATCCTATATTTATTTTACACAATTTATTTTAATTTTTAAAATAAATTACAAAACTGACTGATTAATATTCTTTCTTTTTTACAGCTGATTTTTACCATTTAAACGAATCTTTAATCTAGAAATACTTGAACATTCATATATCAGTAATTATGACATCGCGAGTCGTTATGAGTGCATCTACCGGAAAATTAGAGCAGACGTAAAGCAATAATTTATTGTCAAATATAATCGTTTATCGCTCGCACGTGGTGCATTATCGTTTTGATTTGTGTGCCGGCAAAATAACCACGTTAATGATAATTAAAAATCTCGGAAGGTTTATGAGGCAATTCGCACTGCGGAGATTTCTTAAGATAACAAAATTTATGACGGCAAGCTTTTATTTCTTTGAATTAAGGATCCCCTCTCTTACTAAATTTGTAAAATTACACACGGATTATCTGCATAAAGTTTATGTGATTTAAAAGCCCTAATTATTAATTCTTTAATTCATTTGCTTTTGTAATTTCTTACAGTTTTAAGAGGAATACAATTGAATGAAACTTAAAGTTATAAATGCAAAACCGTAAAATATAGCAATAAAGAAATGTAAAAAATATATAATAATAAAATTTTTTTATGTCAAGAATGCGTTTATATTATATTATTTATTATTTATTGCTTATTTGTGTCTGGTCAATCGAATCAAAGAAAACTACGTCCAAAAATATTGGATCAAAAAAAATTATAAATGGGTTTCTTCAACAAAATTTTAAATAAAAAAATATTAGTTTTTGAATCTTATTTTTATAATATCAAGTCAAATTTGAGTTTAATAATACATCTAGTTACTATCAATTTCACAGTGCGATGACTCTATGACACGAAGGAAAATATTCTTACGACATGTACTCTTATATCGATTTACTGACCGTGCCACGTACAGTCAATTTATAGGTAGATTGGCCATCCGTACTTCTAGCTAAAGTTCGAATATATTTTCCGATACGAAGGGCATAACGACTGATGTCATGAGAACGTAGTTTATTGAGCAATATGTTTATCTTTACATGATCTAAATATAAAAAGGATCTATTTTTATTATAAGGAAAATAAAAAGAACTTTACAGTGCAACTTTAAAATGAAGTAGTATTGATTTTCATGGTATGACGACTACATCGTGAAGGATTATTAAGAATCTCATTTCGTTTTCTTACTTCAAAAGTGAATTCAAAAAATTAAGTTTTCAAAGAGAAAAAATTATTTTTTAACTAAGAAAATTATTGTCTAATCAAATCTTCAAAAAAATACAATCATAAAAATATAATCAAATGTCATTTTTGTCATTTTTGTTTCACAATCAACTCTTTCAAAAAAATCATTCTTTTTTAATTGATTTTGATCAACAAAAAATTTGATATATCTATAAAAATTATAACAAATCCGAATAATTCATCAAAAGTGACATAACCTGAAATCGTCATCGTTTATATTTATCTTGATCAGTTAAAAGCTTTCTTCTTCAAACTTCGATCAAAATTATCTTAACTTTAAATGTTCTCTGTAGGAAACTTCTTTTTATTTACAAAAATAACACTACTTAAAATAATTAAAATATGTCACAGAAGATATTACAGAAGATATTAGATCTCTTTGAAAATTTAAGAATAACACAAGTGCAATTTAGCGAACTGACTTATGAAATTAAATTAGTTATTCTAATGAAATAGAAATTTTTTTTATTTTTTATGATTGATAAAACAGTCTTAACCTATCTGATTCAGTAGTAATAACTCGAAAGTCACATTTTATGAGTTGTGTCAGTTTTTAAATAAGAAAACCATTTGCAAAGAAACAAAATCAATTAATTTTTCATTATAATTTACGGAAACATAGATGAACGATACTTTCAGATAAAATTTTTATTAAAAAAAACTTATATTTTACGATTATATGATTATCAAACGCAGTAGTAATTTCAACTTCGAAGCAAACCTCTTGGAAAATACTTATTTAGAAAATTGGAGCAGTGTAGAAATTTAAGCTTCCCTCATTTTGAAATCTTATACATTTTCACAAGGCGAAAGAAAAACGATCTAGATACAATTTATCATCCAGAAACTGGAATTGAACGAAAGAAAATCAATTTTATAAATGCTAGTGGAATGGAAGAAAATTCGAGATAATTCGTTTATCACGCGCTCGCATCTTCGAAATGTCTGCGCTATACGTAATTACTTAAGAAAACAGGACCTTCGAGGATAAACTAAATTACTAGTTACAAACAGTTCAAGGTGAAAAACCGATAAAAATTTGCTTGGCATTTTGCACGGCGCATTAATGCACGGCGGTCTACTGATGTATGCCTTTTGTATCTATCTGACGCTCGTGTCGCGTTGTTAAACTGTTAATATCGATGTTGCGAAAAGGCATGTGTGTGTGTGTGTGTGTGTGTGTGTGTGTGTGTGTGTGTGTGTGTGTGTATATATATATATATATATATGTACTGCAAATGAACTCATTTTCGATCATATCATTTGCATAAAAACGGCATTACATGATACATTTAAGTTTAACTATTCAATCCTCTTTCTCTTCAATTTCGACGCTGGAATATGAGACTCGTATGTAAGTTTCCTGCAGCAGCAGGCAAGAGGATGATTTTCTACTGGGAATGGAAACATCTAACCATTTGATTATCCTCTATTATACTCCGGCGGTCGAATAATTACAAGTCGAATACAATATTCGACACGCCATCTGCTATATCTCAGGACCTCCTCGCGAAAGCTAGTCATGAAATCAAATCAACCGAGAAAATAATCGATATTGAAAAGGCAAATTATGTAAATATCTCTCTCTCTTTCTCTCTTTCTCTCCCTCCCTCCTCTCTCCCCCCTCTTTCTTAGGTTAAAATCGCTGAATTTATTTAGTGATAATTTATTGATATATACATTGTTAAAATGTTCATAATGCCAAATTATACCCAACTTGAGTTATTTTTAATAATTCCAGATCGCCACTGCTTTTGCTCAATACATTATTAATTTAACTAAAACAATAAACAATTCAGTAAATGTATTACTTTTCAGTTTATTATTTATATTAAGCGCATACGTGAACGTTGTTTACTTTGAAATTAAGCAATTCAACCATGGGAATGAGTTGATTATAGTGACTATTTTTTTACCACATGTTTATAATTAAAATAATACATTTTGATATTTAGAATTTAAAAATAACAAAATGTTATTATTCAAAGAATCTGTTTAAATTTAATCCATTAACATTTAACAGTATAAATCTATGATGTATATTTGCGTGACAATTACAACTAATTATTACCTCTGCATTGAATATTTTACAGTCAAACAATTAATATTGTTCTACTGCATTGAGTATAATATAGCGATGAGATGATACTTAATCTTTTATTGTGAAAATGTCATAATTTTGAATATCAGTGTCACGGTCTTCATTAAATATTGTACATACATGAGCTCGTGGAATAATATTCTCGTAATTATTATTATATTTACGTTGCATCACGCATTTCAATCTCCGTCCTCCATCTTTGATCAAATATGTGAATCATATGACAGGTAGACAAAATTCGTATTCAACCGCTGTAATTGTACAGCGTACAGGGGAAAATTTTCCGCAAATCTGGGATTGCGGCTTGCAGGCGTCGCGAATCCATTTCTGTAAATGTCGCCGCCAAATATCACAGAGGATTCGCGCGACAATATTTCTTGACGGATTTAACATTGCGAGTATGCACGCGACTTGGACCACGCTCTGCAACGCAGGAGATAAGTCTGTTTCGTGTATATTTTGCGCAAACCCGGGCGGGAAAATGCAAACGCTGGTTTATTTTAAAAGGAGGCAAACGGGCGAAGGAGGACAAGCACGGCTGAGCCGGGTTGCAATTTTCAGACAATTTCGTGTAATAACTTTTGCATGTGAAATTGCAATAATACGTTCTCCCGGCGGGCTAGGTCGATGCACGTTATGCAAAGGGCAGTCTCTTCCGTATACTTCCTCCTTATTCATCTGTCTTGGTCGGCCCCTGTTCTCCTTCTCTCTTTACTAGTGACAGGCCTTGATACCGTGAGGTCAGTTCTCCGGATGCGAAGATATAAACCTCCATCTTTTTCCCAATCCTTTTTCTTACGTTTGCCTTTCTGCGTCCATTATTTTTATTTATACAGCTCGATCACAAGTTTCTAATTATAAATATTGTCCGCTTTCTGCTTATGATTATGCAACTCATAAATGTATTCTATGTCTGAATACATATTCATTTAAATTTTTGTCTTTGATTTATGTTTCGGATTTATTAATACAATAAAAAGTAATTTAATAATTTTTACTTGCACGATCAAAGATAAAATAATTTAGCTGTTCTTTGTAGTTTGTCTTTTATAAACGCAATTTATTTGACGTATCTTTCCAACCTTAGGCATTTACATACTGAATTTATTTTAAACAATTTATAAATAATTTAATTATTAACTAAAATTTTTTTTTAAATCTTGTTGCTACGAATATAAAGTTCAAGAATGTATTTATATTATGAGTATAATTGTTTTAAAGGTTGATTTATGTATCAATAATATTTATTCAAGAATTTTAATATTCAGTTAAAAGAGTAAATTACAATAGTCTAAGATTAGTAATGGCATAATTAATTTCAATTTAAAATAGTTAAACAACTAAATCTTTATTCTAATTAAAATAAAATTTTTTAAAATATAAAAAAAAAATATCTGAATGGTACTAATTATTTTATATATCATATTTTTCTTTACAAATAAAAACTTTAATTTGATAAATACTTTAAATATTGTTTTAAGAAAAAGATTTTTTGTACTTATATTTTCGTAATAAAATGTAGTATATTTCTCTCTCTCTCTCTCTCCCCTCTCTTTCTCTCTCATTTCCCAGTGTTTTGAATTTATATCTTTGCTATATATTATATTCCATTTTGTCCTAACAGAAATGAGGCAGATAGAAATAGACTGAGCTTCATTGACATCTTGTCAAATGCAAGTGTAGCGGATATTAGAGAATAAAGTACAAAGAATCACCGAAACGAATTTTATCATTCCCTCTGCGTGTATAAGACAATCCCAAGCGGATTCAAAAGCAAAGAATTGCTGAAGCATTAGTGGTTTGCGGAAATAAAATAGATGTCAAATGGATAAAAAGAAAATCGGAATTCCACATCGATTTTTCTGCGCGAAGAAAGCTTTTATGCTTTTAACATCTTGAACGATATTTTAGTAATGTGCATTAAAAAAATAAGTAATTGTGTAGCTATAATTGTATGAGAAGAATAAGTTTAATTTTTAAATACATTTAATTTTAGGGAAAAAATCCCTTACAGAAATCTAATACTGGCCAATTATTACAAAGAATGTAATTAATTATTTGGAATACTACAAGTACCGAACAAAAGTGCTTTTAAGACTTGAAATAAATGATTAATTACTCTTTTTTAATATTGACGAAAATTAGATTTCTGTAAGAGATTACTTTGCTTCTGATAATTCTGATTTTTCTTAATTATCCATTATATATTGGAATTATACTGATTATATAAATTTTTAGAATTTATATTAAAATTTCTAGATACTCGCACATATCAAGTTAATTAGTAAAGCGTAAAAGTTAAAAACGTACTAGTATTATTTTTATCGTATGCAACCTTATTCACCTTTGTGAAGTACGTAATGAAATTTACAGCGCCGTTTAAACTGCTATATTTAACTCAAGCATGTTTCATTTGTGAGAATACCAACATTAAAATAATTTATGGGAGGAAATTATGACGTTACAGTTATTTTTCCACTATATGGTTTAAAATTATCTTTATAAAGTATATATTTCTTGAATATTCAAATATTCTGCAAGAGCAAATTTGCAGAAAGAATTAAATCCTATTCTGCAGGAATAATTAAAAATTTTCTATGCTGCGCTGTTTACAGTTCATTTAACATTAAGATTACTTTCGCAAAGCGCGCCCACGATATGTATAAAATAGTTCGATCACGTTATGATTAATATTTGTTTTACTGTATTATTGCGGAAAGCATCCAAGCTGCGAGACTTACTTATCAATAATTTCAATTTAATTTAATACGCAATTCCATCTGTAATTTCTATGAAACATCTTGACTTATTTTCCATAAATTTTGTCAATACATTTTTATTTATAGAACAAAAAAGTTATACAATGAGAAAACGTTAATTATATTTTGCTAATTTGTCATTCTATTTCTTTTGATAGTCTACTTATATTGATTGAAAACTGAAATTTTAATTTATCCATTTATATCTGATAAAAATAAACAGCTAAGAAAGTTCTCGTTTTAATTTCACAATCAGATAAGTTGTCTCATATGCGGATTAATAAATTTGTTATGGTTAATAAAACTTTTCATGTTTAAAATTACCAGTAGCGGAACTTTATTTGAATAAAAATTACAGCGTAGTTTTATTTAAATTCCTAAATGAATTTTCAAAAAATCAGGTCGCATCCAGACGTTCGTCAAAAAATATCGTCCGTTCCGATCAAGTTACTGCATGTATGCATGGTTCTCCGTGCTTTAATTTTAATTACGACTA
This sequence comes from Atta colombica, assembly GCF_001594045.1. NCBI lineage: Eukaryota > Metazoa > Arthropoda > Insecta > Hymenoptera > Formicidae > Atta > Atta colombica. The sequence goes on from NW_017259351.1 coordinate 1,159,090, forward strand.
CGATTTAATCAATGGCGATATCAATATGTACGAAAGATTTATCGAGCAAGCCCGATGCTTTCGCCGTTGGCGAATGCAGTGATAGCGAAACTGGGATATGGAGCGTGCAGTAGCGCTGTAACAACATGAGAGAGTAAGCTCCATCTTCATTCCCGGGAAATTGAACCCGACGTTCGTGCATTCGAGTGCTCTTCGGAAATGGCGTATCACTTCACGTTACATACTGCTAATATTTTTTCTACGCTTGCCGAGAGAGATAGTACCGGTTTCGCGAAGTCAAGATCAAACGGAATTACTAACATCATCGTGTCGTGTGTCGTGTCTCATTTCGCGAAAGCAAACAGAGAATATATGTACTCCTCATAGATGCTAGATATAAACAATGCAAGTACAATGCAAGCTTCAAGAAACTAAACTGATATCACGAGGAATTATTATTTATTATATACCAACACACATTCCGAAGTTATCCTCAGTATTAAACGCATTGATTTATTTATGTTGTTTTACAGAATCCAGATTTTTACAATTTTATGAAAATTCAATATAGTTTACATTGTAATTAATTCCGTAATTCATACCGTAATTCATTCGGATTTATTTGATAATTAACGCAATAGTAATATATGATATGTATATTCTGTTTTTTGAATATAATATCATTAGCGAAGTTGAAACGTTATATGTCCGATAATTCAATTTGCATGTTCTCACTGTTTCATCGTTATTTCGAAATTTTCCCCAAAGTTTACGTTTAACTATGCACACAGACTATCCAACATGACCATTAGAATAAAACCGCAATGCGATGTAATACTGGCATTCCATTGTAGATCTGACTGAGGTTGGACTAGATATACATTTTATCTTTTTTAAGAGTGTCGCAGTGCCCGGATATGTCCGAGCATAATAAATTTTACTCTCTTTCGTCGTCCGGTTCTCCTTTACTTATGCTCCATTCGAGTATAATATATAAATCCTCGCGCGTACAATGAGAAGCAACCCTTCATGAATACAAAAAATCAGGAACATGTTCCGCAAGCTCGAATATATTAGCAATTCACGCAACGGAAACACGAGAATCACAAGTAATTGAAGATACACCGTTCACGCAAAAGTATTAAGTACACACTAATAAAATTATATTTTTTTCTCTTTTCGACTACAGGTTAGTTACTATATTCAATGCGTCTATCGAAGCAAATGAAAAATAAAATGAAAAATATTTAAAGAACTAATTCTGGATTTAACACATTCTTAATTAATTGCCAAATTTTTACCTTTCAAAATAAATTTTTAATTAAATTATAATATGGAATTTTTACACATATAGATTACGATCAACTTTCTAATAGTAACAAACAGAATTTGTATACGAAAATATTATAGCCACATCCAAAATTATTAAGAATTCTTTAATTTATTTTTCTTAAACAAATTCTTTTTTTTTTTTTAAATAAATTCACTTTATAAAAACGTAATCCGTTTATTAATTGAAAATGCACTTTAAAATAAAATTTACAAATTGTGGTTATATAAAAGATTATATAAAAGGATAAGAACAAATAACGAAATCTTGAAAAAAATTAATAGAATTTATCAAAAAAAAATTGGAGAAATTATAAAACAAAAAAGTGTAATAAAATATTAAATATTGATAATTTATTAACAAATAAAATTGTTACAAATAAAATTATTAACAAATAAAATTGTTAACAAATTTTATTGTATTTAATTTAATTGACGTATTAAGAATTATGAAACTTATACCCAATAATTTTAATTATTGCTGTGTATGCTTCGTAAGATCTAAGACACGTCTTGCAAAATTGATTTAAAATCGATTAATCACGAATACATGCCTACAATAGTTAATATTCACAATGAGTGTTACGAGTATTGTAAAAGAGCTTATTCATTGCTCAAATAAATACAAACGGAAACGATGTATTGCGTTCAATCTTGCTAATTATAAATAGTATGACTGAAACGAAAATATTGCTGCATTAGAATCGTTTATCATTGTCATCGCTGGACAAATACAATACGATACTAACCGTTGCTGTAAATCAAAGAAATTGAAAATCATCGTAATCCATGCAACGCCATTATATATTAACGGTGTTAATGCTTCAGTGCATTTGATAAATTACATACAATATCGGTATATTCTTTGTGTATTATTAACGTATAGCAGCTAAGCGTCAAACTCAACTCAACTGAAACCAGAGGAGATACGCCGCATTACGTTAATATCAGTAATATCGCGCATTGTGACATCCACACCCACCACATCAAATCACTCAATGTATCTAATTTAAGATCTCGAAATTCCCTTACAAATGACTTTTTCCATTAATTATTAAACTATATTATTAAATTACATTATTAAACTATATTATTAAACTATATTATTTAACTATATTATTAAATTTTATATCATTAAAATAAAAAAATATTATTTTATATCAATTATGTATTTTTATTCACTTTTATACTATTCAAAAAATATTTAATATTTTACTGTGTTCCTAAATTTTATTGTTCTTTAAAAGCGGCATGTATAATATTTTTAATGAGATAAATCTTGCGAATAATAACATTCACAGCTTACGAAATATTTCAATTCATATTTTGCATTAATATTTATGTCATGTTCCGAGTACATCAAAGACAAAAGAACATTTTTAGAATTCCGACATTACTATTGATTCGTAAAAATATCGTTAAAATCTGGCATTGTTATACTCACAGAGATTCGTTCCGCTTTATCTTTGGTTATCACTTGTTCCGCTTTAACGATTCTCTTACCGCTTATGTCGATAGAAGGTTTATTCGCGCTTTGTTGGAATACATCACTTTTCAAACGATCGCACTCATTCAAAACTTATTGTAACAATAAGTTTTATTAAGAATCCTTTACATTATTTTTAGACATTTATAATTATATACGTAGTTGCTAGGATATTTTTTAAACAGTTGAATTGCTTGCACTGTTAAATTAAAGAAGCAATGGTTATTCATGATATAAATACAAGGGTATGCTCATCCGGTGATAAACCACTGCGCAGGAATTCAGAATAATGGGGATGTCACCAAACGTACGTTATCATCGACTGTTTCCGACACGATTCAAACAGGTTCGGCTCCGTGAAATATGGCTGCTTATAAAGGCCAATAATAGGGTGTATAAGGCGCTATTAAGGTCTATAAAGATTCTAAAGCCCTTATAAGATAAGCGTTGACTCTGATTTGCCTTTGTCAGCCCTAATAGCGTCTATATAGGGTTTTAATAGCATCTATCTATATAGAGCCCTAATAGGCTATAAGCTATAAGTCTTATCAACATCGTTGATTATGATTTTCCCTTATCACTTTATCAAATTTAATCATTTTTTACATTATAATTTTTAATGTAAATGATTTATTTGGAAAATTTTATAATTAAATTGATACAATATCAATTTAATAATCTAATTCATGTATTAAATATAATGTATACATTTATTTACATGTATTAAAATAATTTAATGTAATAAAATATTTAATGTAATAAAATATTACTTTTATACAATTTTTCTGTTTCAAAATTTTGACATATGTACTTAAACATATACTTTGTATCCCACATCAATCAATAAAGTACTTCGTATTAATGTATTATAGAAAATTTATTTACAATAAAATGTCTATCTTTTTTGCAATGACGCCTATAACGATGTCAAAATAGTAACTTTCTATAATGTATATTGCAAGGAAATTATATATAACTTCGAATTCACCGCATAATGATGACGTAGGCTTGATGACAATTTTGATTAACCGTTACGTGATTTATCTATGCGCATAAGCCCTTGTATTTATATCATGCGATTACGCAATCCTTTGAATTAAATAATATTTTGTTATTTTTAACTTCCATCTATGTTAAAATGTATATCAATCTACATCTATCTATATATCAATCTATTTCTGTGATTAGTTTCAATATAATTTTAACATTATACATATTAACATTCATATTAACATTTACATTTAGTAATAAACTAAATTTCAATCAAATTTAATACATTTTCTTGAATTGAATTGTTTAATTCTATTGTTAATTCTATTGTTTTAGTTAAATTAACAGAAGAAAAATATTTTTATAGGTTCTCAATGTTTAAAATAATTAATAGAACATTAGAGGCAACTGAGAGCACATCACAGTTAACATTAGCGTATATAAGTATATTTAATTCTCAACTACATTTTTCTCAGCTACGTTTTATAATCTTAATTAACAGATCTGGGTCCAAATCACTCGCGTCATTTTTAACTGGCTATGTAATTATCACAAATTTCAATAGAAAACAAATTTTTTTAATAAAATACCAGAATGATGTCGAAAAAATATCAAAACATGAAAAGATCTTGATAATAATTGAAAAAGTTATGCCAAAAAATATTAAAGAACTATTTGTGAAGAGTTTTTGAAGAGAATTTGCGAAAATCAATTTTTCTTTTAATCATATCTTTATGAAAAAAGATATAATAATAAAAGTAAGCAGTGTTTTGGAAAAAAGGAAAACATGAAAAAAATACATTATATTTTGATTCATTCAAAAGTATATTTGTGCAAGTGAAATAGAGGTATTTTTATATGCTCAGAAAAATGATATCAATATTTTCACAATCGGAAATAAGAAAATATTTCGAATATATTAAATATACGATTTCGACTCACGATTATTTACTCATGATTTCATAATTCCGAGAAAATAGAGCGATCGTTTCGCGCCTCTCTCGCAAAAATGCTATTTCCGAAAATGAATATGTGTTTTAAATATATGTTTTAATTATAAGAAAAAACATATACTTGAATACAGTACTAATAAACAGACACTTAAGAAAAAACGAATTTTCACTTTCAGCAAAAATCTGTTGACGTTACATTTGACGGGTCTAAGCCAAATTTTTTTATTAGATATATTATACTCAGTGCCACAACTAAATAGCCGCATCGTGGCGATGGACAGAAGAAGGTATAGTGATTAATTTTCACTCAGGTCCAAAGAACCCATTCATGTAGTTAAAGGTTAATTTTGAGTTAATCTTTTTATAAATTGGTAAAAAAAAACTTTTTTAGTACTCATATATTCTAACTCATATATTCTATTTTTAAAAAATTTGTAATTACACCACTTGATAAGAATCTGTATTTTTAATTGCGATACAATGATTTTTTAATAGAGTTACGAGCAATAAAGTCTGAATTTCTTTTCACTTAATCCGCGAGTAACTCAGAAACAAAAAATTGTAGGAACATTTTCTATGTAAAAGTTTTCTATGTAAAAATTTCAAAACAAATATAAATATACAATAGTAATCAGAAAATAGAAATTTAAAGTTCTTTTTTTAAATTTAAATTTTGATCATTTTTAACGAAAATATTGATGGGGAAAGGTCTTTTTACAACTTGTAAAGAGTCTTCTTCTCTAATATATGAGAATTACATAGAAAAATTCTTGTTAATTACATCCTTTTTTTATTACATACATACGAACATTTCGGTCTTATTTTGGGGCATCTTCAGCGAATTAAGATGACCTATTATTTTATTATTATTATTTTTAGATCGAAGCGTATGTAATTAAAGAAGAATATAATCAATAAGAATTCTTCCTTGTAATTAACCTATTAATTTTTATATATATATATGTATATACATATATATATATATATATGTATATACATATATACACTAATGTTAACTGCAGTGTGTTCTCAGTTGCCTCTAATGTTTTAATTAAGTGAATATATTGAGAAGGAACAGTAACGACCAGAGAAGTGATTAAAAATAACTCAAATTGTGTATAATTGATATTATGAATTGAATAGTATTTCGTCAGCTGTCGATAATGATCTGCCGACAGGTATCTACGTTGCAAATCTCTGCCTGAGATGGAGGAAATTAAGCTGTGCGATAACAATAACGGTTCAATAAGACTATTCAAGTTTAGTTCGCCTCGATATAATTACATTACGCGGAGTATTCGCGCAGTGTTTCTTCTTTGATACTTACTATGACAATTAGAAGAAAGTTGCGTTCAGCTAACGAGATACAGATTACGGGTATACGTATTTCTCTCTGTGAGACAAAGGTACGTCTAGTAACAACTATCGGGTCTCATCCGAGACCGCCGCCAACTTCGGTACCGCGTCCAGAAGGACGTTTAATTCAATGGGGCGGGAATAAGTAATGTACCTTTGATAAAGTCGTTCTCTCCCTATCTTGGGGACTGCTGTGCATCCTCGTCATGCTTCGGGCAACGCAGCTTGATTATACAAAGACAGGAATAATTCTGCCCGCGACGAGAGATGCGAAACGATTTCTATCTCTGTTTTACTACAACCCGGACATTTCGTTTTATGAATCAGCTATAATCCCTATAGTATGTATTAACGATAAATTGTAGTGTTTAATCGAGTCTTCTAGCACTAGATTCTCTGCATTAACAACAACTATTACCTGTTCTTACGAGGACATAAACGAACGAGCAGAGGCTCAATTAATAATAGTTGAAACATTAAATTAACAACCCAGTAGTCACTAACTAAAAGTCACATAATATCTATGTTATAATCTTGCACTCGACAATATAAATATAGCACTTGGTTACATAACTTAGTTGAGTGCGAAATTATAACATTTGTAGATGTTATGTTATATTTTTAGATATTATATCGAGTAATGAAAGTTCCAATATTTCTATGGAATAATTTTAATGATTTGATAACTCGAACAAATTCGATTCTCTGATTATATCATAGTTGCGTGAATCATAATATCTGTCATAGTTGAAGTAAGTTATGCTAAACGTATTCAATTTGACAGCATGCTATGCTTCCAATGTTTCTCTTTCAAAAGCGTTGAAGCAAATAGTGGTATATGAAAAGCTAAATTAAATACAAAGTTATTCCGAAAAAGGTGCAAACTATTAACAAAGCACAATTCTTGTATTCGCACTTGTGCAATTTTGTCAAAAATTCTAACTTTTATTATATTCATATTAAATATATAATGTAACCTGGAAATTAAATGCTAAGTAAATTTCTGTTAAAACTCATGTTCATTTATTGTCACCATATTAGATTAGAATCAAAAGCAAGAAAATACATAATATAAATTCTTGCAAAATGTATTAATGTGGAAATATGTTTTAATAAAATAACATTTATTGATAGAACTGATTTATAAATATACAATATATACCGAAAACTTTCCTTTTGATTGTTTCATTAATTAATAAATAACCATATATAATATTTATCTAGAAAAAAAATTATGCATAAACAAAAACAAAATAAATATGACAAACTGTCAAAATAATAAACTATCGAAATAAATATAATTTTATTTCATCCCAAAATAAGAAAATAGATTTCAATATATTTTCGAAGTTTATTTATCAATTGCAAATGTTGTTTTATTAAAAAAATATTTCTATTAAAATATAACTTGAAAGAATTTTAATAGGAGCCATAAAAATAAATTTATTCAACGAGTAGAGCACATAACATCGCTATTTTAAATATTCTATATATCCAGTGCAAACTATAATTAAATTAATTATATATTAACGTTACATTGAATAAATTTAATGTTCTGTGATTAGATGTCAATTATATCGCACTATTTTGTTATGAATATTTTATCAATGTAATGTATATAAACCGAAAGTAAATAATGTATAAAGTAATATACATTATTATAATGTATAATAATGTATAAAGTAATATTAAAAGATTAAAGTAAAATGATATTAAAAGAACAAAAAAGATATATGGGTATATAATATAAAGGTATGGTATATAAAGGAACCTTAAGCGAAAACTTTTGGGCAACTTCCTTGAGTAAAGCAAGGGGCTTTCGATAATCAAATTACGACTATGTTCAAAATACGCTCGCATTCAGCCGTTTTCCGCAAAATATATGAACAGGCTAGCATTTCCACTCGCTTGGAAATTATAATCGGATACCAATGGAATATTACAGTCCACTGAACGAAGTTTCTTGCGATAAGCGTACAACTAAGAAACATCATATCTCGAATTTACGATAATACCTTCATCAATTCATTCGTCCAATTTTTTGCGTTGAAACTTGAATTAATCTTAACCTGGAGTAGATACGGTCAATGAAATTTATTTGCTTCAAGTGTTATTTAACATTCAGGAGAATAATCATTAACCTATTGCACTGTTACATCTATATAATATTAAATTATTTAATTTAATTTAAGTCCACTACTACTGCTCATTGATATTGTATAGTTTAATCATTATTTATTATCAAATTTAACCATTATTTTAATATAAAACAACGATATATTTAGTAGGAACAGTGGCGATTTAAATTAGATTAAATTTAATATTATAGATTTAATAGTATGGACAAATAGTAACTGTTATATGAGTCATTAAGATTCTAACAGTTCATCGTATGTGGTTGATCAGTTATGATCATATTACAAGAAAAATTTTTGTTTGAAAGTGGACAAACTAGAAGATTCTGATTATATTAATAAAGAATTCTAATTATCTCAACTAGAACATATGTGATTAAAAAAATCCCACTTTTCTCATGAATTTGACAAGTAGATTTAAAAATAGCGCACAAAATATTGTACTCTATCAGATCAATGTAAATATAGATAAAAATATATTATAACTATATAGCTATAACATTACGAAACAACTATTTTTTGATGTAAGAAAATCGTACTCGGAGATTATAAAAAATGTAGAAAGATAAAGTATAACTTCGCATACTCTAATATAAGCTACATAAATGTTACAGACGAATAAGCCATTACTCTTAATAATCTTTCTCTGAAGAATTGCAACGTCGGCTCGTGCAATTTTAATATGTTCAAGCAAACTTTAGTCGCGCCACGTTTCAGCGTGTTGTAATTTTTATCGTCACCTCCCAGCGGAATACGTTGCGTTTAGGAATTTAATATCACGACATACACACGGTAGATATGCTCATTGACACGATGCTGCACAGAGTCCAATTCCTGTTCTACTTTACTGGACGATGACTTCGTGACCTGATTTTCATTTCGATATGCTGAATGCGGAATTATGCAAAATGTATCGAAGACCGAAATTACAGGAAATTACTTGTCATGTTACAAGCGATAACTTCGATGTCCGCTCTCCATTCGTAACTTTGAGTTATATTTGCTGTTTAATATCAAATTATACCTAATTGATTGCGCATATGCAGAAAATGATAGGAAACATACCGTAAAAATATATTTATTAAAAGTGAATTTTTTGTAACGTAAATAATTTCACGACAGATTTATTTTTATAATGAATAAAAAATCTCTTTTTCATAGGGAATTTTTGTTATTCTGTTTATATATTATTCATATTCACGAATATAAAATACATAATATGTTATGTATTACGCACATATATCGTATTCATCTATTATAATAAGTTATTGTAGATATATAAACATTTTTAAAAATTTATGAAATTTTGTATAGTATATCCATTGCAAAATTATTTTTCCTGTCAATAATAAAAGGTCAAAAATTCATAATATATCTTTTATAAATAATAAGCCTACTATTACGTTCCCGTCCTTTACTGAATATCATAACATGGATGAGAAAAGAATTCTCATCGTAATCTCTTATGATCGCCTAACGGACGATGACATATCGCATAAAAACGGACGCTCGTGTTTCTTGGTCGTGTCACAACATTAGAGGAAAAAAAAAGAAACCCAGGCTGGTACTATTGCCTCCTCTCGAGCCAGCGTAGAATGGAATTTTTTATTACTATAGGCTAGCTCCTATGGGTCACATTTGTTACCAAGTGCGGAAAATAGACAGATTCTAATTCGATCGGGAAACATCATGAAAATCTCATAGAGGTGTCATGTATGCGATGTACACGGAAATTAACAAAGAAAAACAAGCACAGTCGATCATCTCTAATATCTTGTAATTTCATGTCCGGGAAAATGAGACTCGCGGCATCAGTCTCGCGCAATTTGAATTGCGAAGAGTGCGTATTGGGAAACTTGAAAATAGCTTAATCGATCATCTTCTCCACATTATCCCGGCTGTCACGCCGTAAGTTATTCGTTCAGTGACTCGATAACACTTTGAATTATAATCGCGGAAAACGGTATCTATTGAAATGGGATCTGCAGTCTCTAGCGAGTGATTGATTAATCATAGTATCGAAGCGGAATTACAAAATGTAGGCTTTGCCTATGTGGAATTGGACTATTGTATGACTATGTATTTATATATTTATATA
>NW_017259351.1:1169515-1172404 GCF_001594045.1 Atta colombica
GCATTTTGATACGAGAATTTCGGAATATCGTCTCAGAACTTCTTGTGTCATTAAAAGTAACATTTTCGACATTATTATATGTTATTTGTTTTTCTTGTCTCGACATTTTTATTGTTATAATTATATAATGTGCTACCTAGTTATATAAGTATTTGAAATAAATGAAATGAAATAGACGATATTCTCGAATGTCTCAAAATAAAATTCAGAAATCTTGAGAAGTGAATATCGAGATGAGAAAATCGTGTTAATCATTTGTTATTGTCGAGCCTAAATCTCGGTATTTTTTCGTTTCGTTCGAATGCATAATTAATTCAGTGAATTAATTATAAAATTTATTTGACTTTAGAACACGTATTTGATAATTTGTATTTGATAGTTTGATGATTATAAATTATTTCTATGATCGCATAGGACACAACGATGTTTACACTTGATAGGATATGTTCGAATTGAGTTTTGCGTTCACACTATTTCACACGCGTTAATCGCAAATCGAAGGGCAATTAGCAAAGTGGCCGAATATCGGTTGTGCATCTACCTCTCTAAGCGATTTACATAACGCACGGCTAATCATAATCAAAGTAATTAATTGCACTTCCTCCCTTCTTCCCTCCGTTCTCACAAACCGTCATCGATATGACCCGCGAAACAATTAGATCGCGATCCGGTTCAGTTGGATTCACCAACAGCGTTATTATTAATTTAATTTGCATAACTGCATTATACAATGAACGCGTACTGCGTAGGATAGCCACAAACGTCTTTAAAGCAACAACAGCTCTGAAAAAGTAAAACCACATTTTTATCTTTAAATAGATGGGATATTCAAAATATTCCATAAAAACTTTATAGTTATATTTTTTTAATAGTAGGTACATATAGAGTTAAATTTACATTACTAAAAACATTTTTATGGAATAGAGAAGAATGTAAAAGTGATGAACTTTAGAACTTCTGGGCAATATTTTTTATTTTCCTTTTTCAAATTAAGAGATAACTGTGCGTGAGATGATGTAATCGCCTACCTACTAAAAGGTTAATGTAACATAAGTCATATTACAATCTTTATCGCTTGAAAATCAGAGAAAACAATTACTAACAATAAGTGCGGCAATTAAAATACTAAAGAAAGTATCTACGTAACGTACTGTGTTTCAAATAACCGGAAACTGATCCATTTTTCACAGAATATCAACAAAATCGGAATGCAGCAAAATCATACAATTTTCCACTAGCGTGTTGTCTGCGCTTTCCAAAATATTAAATCATCAATTGCTTCTGCAGAAGGATTTCGTTCTGCAGCGTGAGTGTATTAAATCCATTCATCAAACCAAATATTTTTCAAATAAATATAAATAAAAACGTACAATTTTTTACTTACAACAATATAAAATATAATAACAAAATTTTATCAAAGTGTAGTTCAACTAATTCTTTTCACTGTCTCTTTGATTAAATTGTTTACTAGAAATCGATCTTGTGAAATCGAAATTGAAATTATTAATTCGATTTATTTAATGTATGATTTAATTAATCGCAATTTTCCTCTCGCTCTTAGATTAGTTTATTGTTATTATCAGAATAACTGCACACCAAAGAAATTGCTTTTTTATTTCTTAAATCAATTCATTTCACGATAGAAACGATATATGACGAGCAGAGCACGTAATGCAGGTAATTGAATAACGTTTCAATGAAGAATCGCTGACACCCCCAGAGTACCACGCAACAAGCCGATAATGGGCGCCTGTTAATTACTCGTTTTAACAAGTACGCTGCGCGCCGCTGATGGACTCACCACATCCATCGGGACGATTCGTTACGGCATCGCTCGGAAAGCTATTTGACGGAAAAATTCTACGCTTAACATCAAAGCTGCGTTATCGAACGAAGCCGCACGTAATCTCCATGACTGGTTCTATTGTGTCAGAAAATATTGGCCGTTTCTACGGTGGATCGCGCCACGCGTACACTGAAATGGAACAAAGAATAGGTACGATTGATAGGCGACAATTCGCGAAATTACACCTCGCGAATAGAGATAAGTAACTGATTGTCGGCGAATCGCCTATTTCAAATGTTCATGATAGCCTATAAGTCCCTAGTAATTGTGGCAGACGTAAAAAAACAAGCCATATGATCTCCTGTTTTTTTCAAATATCTTAGAATATATTGAAATATAGATTGCGGTGCGTTCTTGACATCTTGTTCCCAACATTAACACTTTGTATACTTTTTCATTATTAATTTTCCAGTCGTTTACTATATTCGTCATTCATGTCTCAGATTAATCACTTTAACAAAAATTATTAAATAAGTCTTACATATAGTTTGGAAAGTATTTGTCAGATTGTGTATTTAAAAAAATTATATGTAAATGTTATGACTAATTACTCTTAGTTTTTTAAAGAAAAGAAATGTGCACGACATGAATAATGAGATAATCATGTGTACATGGAGAGAATTTTTTCTTAGAATTTATTCTGAAAATACGACGGTGATGAGACAATATTGTATTTCGAAGAATTTTTTAATGCAGATCTCTTTCATTCATTAATAAAGTATAAAGTATAAAATAAGTTTGATCAATTTTACTGAAGTGCATCGTAAAATCTTTAAAATATTACATTGTATCACAACTGTCATATTTTCAGAATAAATTTTAAAAGAAAATTCTCTTCTCGTATTAAAGTTTAACATATTAGATCAAATATTATGTTATATCCAATATAAATAGCTTATAATTATGGATATAAATGCATTTTTTGCTAAATATCTTTATATAAAAAATATTTTTATTGATTATTATTAGTGGATATATAACATCACTGATAGATACAGAAATTAAGAAATTAAAATGTATATAAAATATGTATGTATTATATA
>NW_017259351.1:1172504-1189183 GCF_001594045.1 Atta colombica
TTGAATTTGCAAACGTAAAATACATTCATGCTGATGGAAGATTTATAAAAGGCGTTATAAAAAAAATTATATAATATTATGCGCTTAAGAATAAAAGTATGTAACACTCAGTATAATATAATCAACTGAAGTTATATTACCGGCTTGAATATTTTATCACGTTTCTCTGTGCATAGCTAATATTATTTCAGTAGCACAAAGTCCGTAGGCAAACTCGAAACGAAACTCTAAAGCTAAACTCGAGGATCTAAATTCGGTTCGATGGGATAATCGATTAGCTTTGAGCATTTTTATTGCGCAAAGCGTCCGAGAGCCGCCATCCAATAAAATTCCTTCCGCAAAAGATATAAGTTAGGAGAACGCATTGCATATTCAGCGTATACAGTCGATTGCATATTCGCCACCGAAATTCGCACGGCGTCGCCTGATAAATTGTATTACGTTTTTCGTCTCGAGTGCAAATCGAAGTTCCCGTTACCGTCTCCTGCGCCGTTCGCTCGTCATTGCGTGGAAATGGCGTAAAATTCAATTAGAAGATCAAGCAAAAATTTCCTATTATTGTATTTCCGCAAGTAAATATTATTGCTCTTCATTCGCGATAACGTAGTAATACATATTTCAATCCATCAGCTGGGGTTTGTCCATGTCGCGAGTGCATATGCCGTTGTATTAAGAGTTATTATTATTCCAAAATGCTACCGAAATTGTTACTATTATTATTGTGCCCTTTTAACCACACGCATCATTAATCCTTCATACGAATACGCGTATACGCTTCTCATTGTACGATTATTAGTACGATGTTTGGCACAGCGTCAATTGCGTTTCCTACGTTTATTATTGGCCACCGAATACTGAATGCATTCAGCTGTAAAATATATCTATTCACACAGGAACAATATATTTGCAAGATTTTCAACAAGATTTATAAAATTAGTTAAGTAAAATTAAAATTATACTAAATTCAATAAAATTTATTTCATTATTAGAGAAATGATATTAAATCGTAAGAAGAATACTAATAACGTAATTACATGGAGAAAAATTTTTAATTGAAAATAGACGAATCAGAAGATTTTGATCATATCAATCGCAATTTTAGTTAACTCAAATTAGAATTATAATAGATTCATCCAGAAAATTCTAATTTGTCCATTTTCAACCTGAATTCCAATTAATGCAGACTGTTTTTGTAGAAAGAATTGAAAAAATTTGAAATCCATGATATTAATTCATGATAAATATTGAACACATTGTCTAAAGTTTTAATATTGCGACAGACATTAAAATGTTACTTTAATATATAAAGAATAATTAAGAATCGAATCTTCTAATATATATTGTTTATTTAATTCAGCAAACTTTTTTATTTTTTTCGCTTTAATCCGTTTCTATTTCCAATTCTTTCTATTTATTTCTCTTTACGTAAAGGAAAATTTTATCAATAAAAGCACATAAATATAATATAGTGATATTGTTTATGGATATAAAGGATAATTAAGAATCGACTCTTCTGATATGTTTATTTAGGAATTTAATTTAGAAACTTTTTTTTTTATCCGTTTTCATTTCGATTTTCTATTTATTTCTTTCTACAAAAAAAAACTTTAGCAATATAACAATAAAGAATAATTAAGAATCGACTTTTCTGATGTTTATTTGGGAATTTAAATTAGAAAAATTTTTAATTTATTTTTACTTTAATCCATGTTTCATATTCAATCGATTTTCTGTTTATTTCTCTACAAAAAAGGAAACTTTAATAATAAAAGCATAAGTATAATTTGATGCTATTGTTTATGAATAAAAAGTTTTTCGTTTTAATAGTTATGAAAATAAGATGATGAAAATAAGACACGCCTTTTCGAAACATCTCGTATTTTCACTTCACAGGAAATTCAGTAATACACCCGTGCACCGTGACATAAAAAGAACAGATGAATTTCACTTACGGTTCTCGGAACTACACTTTTCGGACGTGGCGAGTTGACTGGAGGACGGGATCGCGTTTCTGCACCGTGTATTCGTGTAGACACGCATCCAAATCGCCGCTGGGAAATGCACTGTGATTCTCTTCGAGTCGAATTCGAGTCGAAACGAATTCGAGCCGTAATACCAGCCGTTCCACGCGCACTTTTGCGCGCCGTTTACCGCAATGACGATGACACGCACGCAGTGCAGTCACTTCTGGTCCAGATCCGCCGCAGCTGGTACCACGAACCTCACGATAGATCGCTCTTCGTCGAGGACGTGGCGCTTATCATGAAAAGTGGTCCCAAGGATAAACGCGCACCCGCGCCCACATTCCGTTTATTCCGTCATCACACCGCGAGTGTCGTTGTATTAAGAGTTATTATTATGCAAATCGATGGTGAATATGAATCATGCCAATAATTTATG
Source organism: Atta colombica (assembly GCF_001594045.1). NCBI lineage: Eukaryota > Metazoa > Arthropoda > Insecta > Hymenoptera > Formicidae > Atta > Atta colombica. The sequence goes on from NW_017259351.1 coordinate 1,174,905, forward strand.
TAATTATTATTACGTCAAAATGCTGCCGAAAATGTAATTATTGCTGTGCCTTATTAAGTGCAAATGTCATTAATCCTTCGTGTAGAGACGCACACTCGCTTCTCATTGTACGATTATTAGATATTTGGCACAACTTCAACTGCACTTTCTTCGTCACTGTGATTCTAAGATCATCATTGATCGCCGAAAATCACAAACGTTCGTTCGAGCAAGAAACCCACAGCAAGTAAGTCACTGCATCGTCAATCGTCCTTCGTTTGAGCTCGCGATCGCGCGATCCACATTTTAATAGATCGATCGAAGCACTTTCTCGACGCACTGTTGCATCCCCAAAATGCGCGCACGATCGATGTATACGCGCAAATAAAAATACAAGCGCGCTGTTTCTGACAAATTCGAAATCGTAGTTTGGGGTTCGTAATTCGATTCGCGATATTCACTGTCGAAAATGTAAAAGATCGATAATTTTTCTCGATCGATGCCGGACTGATGACAAATTGGATATCGATAACCGGGATGAACGGGGACGATAGTACGATGGCGAGGGTGGAAGGGATGGAAGCGAGTTGCGTGTAAATCCAGCGATCGCGAGGTACGAGCGGCACGTCGTGATGTTGGCAAGCGACTAACCTCCGAGAGCCGCTCTGCACCCCCGGACGCCCGCGCATGCCCCCTACCTTAAAGAACGCACCCCCGTCCTCGCATCGCCGCGGGCTCGGCCCCGTGTGTGCCAGCCATCCTCTCCGAAACCGCGTTGACTTCATCTTTTTTGACGAGGAAACCACTACTCTCTTTTCTCGCCACCCTTGCGCCTCTCTCGTCCTATACATGTATCCTACAATCCGCCTGTCTTTCTCGACTTACCCCTTTTTATTTGCGTCGCGATCACCTCTTCCGTTCAATAGCGGAATACATACGGTACTCTAAGAATTTTTCCATGTTTAACCTTTTTTCTTGGCTCTTTGATTAATTCGAGTATTGAGCATTTTTCTCAATTTTTTTTTTTCGAATTATAAACGAATTAAATTAAAAGAATTTTTTTTTTCCCAGAAATTATCTGTCGTGAAAAAAATTCTTGTTTAATTAAACTAAAGAGTAATTTTTGTTTCTTTTCGTTTAAAATTTATATTATACGTATATCGTTTAAAATTCATATTATACGTATTTATTGTTGATATTTTACTCAATTATTTTTAATATTTTTATATGATTAAAATGGAATAAAAGCAGTTTACTTTTTTGTCTATGTTATTATTTTTAAGCGTGTAATGTACATTCAATAAAGTTATCATTATTTCCAAATATTTAACTTGTTCATGTCTGAATATTTTGCAATTTATTTGATTGCAATTCAGAAATGGAAAATCGATACTGCGAATAAACAGTTTTGGTTACTTCGAAAAGAATTAATATTTGTCATCGAATCGCTTTTATTACATTTTCACAGATTTTACATGAAGAAAATTTTGTAGTTCGATTTTTGTTCCAAATTTATATAAATCGTACGTGCGCATATCTCTCTTTTAAAAAATATTTAACATGGTTGGAATTTATGGACTGTAATTCGTTGAATAATTCTGGTATCGTATCAGTACATGTCGTGGTACAAATTCGCTAGTAAAATACAAAATTATTTCCTACCCAACTAGTAAAAGGTACGACCAAAAGGTCGAAAATTGCACGAAGTAATTTCTTCAAAATGTCGTACGCGAACGTCCCCGGAAAAAATGCTTTCGTGCGCCAGCTTCGAAAAATTGCGCCGCAGGGTCGGCTAGAGCGAGTTTTCATTTTCCATGCCATGCCATACGTTACCAAACAGTAGGTTACCAGCAAAAATATTCGATCGAACTTAAATTCTGAATTTTTACCAAAAAATAAATAGATGAGTTGTCCGATATGACGCAAGAAAAATGAGATATAAAATCAAATGTTTCTTAATATTCAATATTTTTTGATTGATAAAAAGTCATGAATATATAAGCACTGTTATTTTTATATAAATAATACTTCTTTTTAATAAACAGAATCAACATAAATTTTTTTAAATGATACTTCAAATAAAATTCTTTTCGAAAAAAATCACATCTTCACGAAAAAAAAGCGATTTTGTTGAAAAAGTTAGATATAGATTTGAAAGTAATTGTTTAATTATTTTTTAACTATTTTAACTATTTAAACTATCAAAATAATTATGTAGGGAACTTAAACATGATGAGCAATACTGCAAAAAGTTTTAACATTCTAATAATCAGTTGAGCATTCTAATCATTTTGATGATCTAATAAAATTATTTTCAAATTTGTACACTGAAAAAAATTATTGCAAAATCTCAGTACATATTTTTTATAGTACTAAATAACATTTATTTACATAAATATTGTATATAGTTATTCAATTAATTTATTTAATTAAAAAAATAATTTGTTCATTTAAAAAAAATGCTAGTTAAATCAAATTAATCGTTTTTGAATCAACTAAATATATGTTTAAATTTATTAAATATTTGCTTAAAAATTTATTCAAATAAATGTTTATTAAAATTTAATATTTTTTTTTAGTTAACTTAAATTTTGAGATATTTAACTAAATATTTTCAGATATTTCAAAAGTCTTTTTCCATGTATATGTAAATCAGAATACTGATATACACTGTTTGTAGTTAAAGCGTGAAAATTTTATTCTCGATACTGAAGAATTATTGACGTCTCGAGTTTTGTTAAGAAAGGGGGAATTTTTTTTTTTATTATAACATAAAGCTCCATAGAACCGCGGCAAACCCAAGACCTTCGGTATAACTTCTACCACACCCAAGTAATAATGCGATCGTTTCATTTCGATCGCGGCACCACTGGAACATTTTTCACACCACCGTCCCGGCGCGCGTCATAGAACTCGGGCCAATTCAACCATCGTATTTTATGAACCATTCGAACATCCGGTTCAGGCTTTTCTTTTTTTTCACCGACCCTTAATATTTCTTACGATAGCGCCGCTTCTCTACGTTAGTTGTAGGTTTTAGGTCGCTATGCTGTCCCGGTAACGCGCGATAAACGCCGGTCGGAGATATACGGTGCTCTCGTAGTGTTTTTCTCGGCTTACATCGGACATCGACGGCGCGGGTTATTATTTGTCGCGGTAACGAGAATGAACGACGGTTCGTTTTATTGTCAATATTCTACCGTGGTAACCGACTCCCAGGATTACCACAATCCCGACTCGAGGACCTGAGATTAAAGGAATTTAATACTACTTCGTATCTCCGAATTAATTCAAAATCAGAGGTTCGTTAAATTCGCAATTCCGATTACGAGGTCGTATGATAGCGTGCAAAGAAACTCTTCGCTTTGAACGTGTTTTTACCGAGATTTTTACGAGAAAGATATTGATTTACTTGCTGCAGGTGCCAGTTGCCCAATGTTTCTAATTCTCCCTTTTTATGCCTTCCCGGGCGAACTGAGAAGTCCCGGTCGGTGTCACGCGAGAATATAAAAGAAGGTAAATCAGTCTTAGACACTTACTTTAACAAGAATAAATGCGCTCGTTTTCAAATACAAAATATTCTTAAGGCAGCTAAAGCATTATTTGGCCATTTTCAGTTAATCGAAATTCTTTAAATCGATCAAAAATTAAAGATTAAATTGATTAAATCCTTAAAGAAACGAATTTCTTTTTTTCATTTATATAAAAAATTTTACACTTTGTACATTAGGAATAATTAAAAATTTTTTTTCCCACACCTAATATAACAAATCTATTATTAGTAGAAGACGTTTTATAATGTAATTTTGTTAATGTTTTTCAAAATAAGCGATATGAATATAGATTACGTAGATTCTATTTTTACTTATTATCGAATATTAAAGAAAAACACATTTTTGTTTTAATATATATCATGAAAACAGATATTTCTTATATTAATCTTTGTAAATTTATATTACTTTTTTTCCAATTGAGTTTATTCTTGTGGTGAAGAAATTTAAATCTAGTATTAAAAAATTTGTTATCTGAATATTATATGACATTTAATTTTAGTGAATAAATTCAAAGACTGTGTATGATGTTTAACAATAATTACCATATAATATGGAAATCTGCATTTATAAGTACGCTTATCAATATCAAATTATTTATTAGCTTTTACAATTATGCACAGTGTTAAATATAATTTGTAAAAAAAATCTGTTTTCTGGATTTTATATGCAAGTGACGTTGGACTGTAGTAAATTCAAAGACTGGTGTTTAACAAGTATTAGCATGTAATTTGCAAGTCTGCATTAATAAATGCATTTATTAGTGTTTTTTATTAGCTTTTACGAATTATGCAACACTGTGCAGTATCGTGTAAAGCATGTTTCCACGATGAAGATTTATCACATTTTTCGTAGTAATAACGTTTCTTCATATGAAAGAGCTGAATTTAAAGGAAACAACCGTTAAATATATACACTGAAAAAAATTTACTCCATTTTAATACATATTTCTTTGAATAATACTAAGCAAACTATTATTTACAATAGTTAAATATTTGTTTATTTAAAAAATGATAGTTAAATTAAATTAATGATTCTTTCTTATATTAAATAAACATGCATTTAATTAGTAAATATTTACTTAGAACTATTCAAACAAATATTTATAAAAATTTAGTATTTTTTTTAGTGTAAAGGAAACAAATAGCGCAATATGTAGAATACACTTTATATCGTGGCGACGTTCAATTTCTTTTCCGATAAAGTCAAGCATCCTATAAAATTCAAATAACAGAATTTTTAATGTGAGATTTAAATTCTTTCATCATAAAAGTAAATACAATTACGAAACAATTAATGTAAATTTACAAAAATTAATATAAGAAATATATTTTTTTCATAAAATTTAAATAGACAAAATAGAATTCTTACGCATCACTTATATTTACATTGCTTATCTTGAGAGACATTAACAAAATTATATTATAAATGTCTTCTGATGATGGATTCGCTCTATATATATATGTATATATACATAAGAAAATAATCAATTTTAAATTACTTTTAGTTCACAAAAATAGATATAACAAAAATAGATATAAATAAAAGAAAGAGAACTGCACACTGAACTTGAAAGATTTTTAATCGATCTAAAGAATTTCGCATATTAGTCAACTAAAAATGGCTAAATAATGCTTTAGCCATCTTAAAAGTATTTTGTATTTGGGAAACGAGCGCATTTACTCTCGTTAAAGTAAGTGTCTAGGACTGATTTACCCTCTTTACCCTCGCGTGACACTAACCGAGGCTCGCCAGTTCGCTCAGGAGGGCACAGGAAGAGAGGAGTAGAAACATTGGGCTCTAAAGGAGGACATAAAACGAATCGTACGATTTACGAGATCCTTTCATCCTTCGTAAGGATCACGAGGAAAGATTGAAAAGTTCTTTTACGTTAGGATCTCTCTTAGCTTCTCTTTCTCGCGACTGATTTGGTGTCGATGCGTTTCTTCTCATTGAAATTCTTCGATGATCGAATTCATTATCGCACTATCTCCATGTTCCCATTCCAATTTCGAACTAACATGTGCCTTATGTCATTCAACTAGTTTGCTTTATATCGCGACAATTCTACGATTTGGGAAAGAAAAATCTTTCCTTATTTCCTTCTGTACAAATTTTAACATTACCTACAAGTAATAATTAAATTAGCAAAAATATATTTTTTAATTTACGAATGTTTTTAATTTTCCGTTTCAAGTTTGTAACTGATATAAAAATTAAAGTTTATCATTAAATTTGACAAAACGATTTTCCGAAATATTGTAAATACAGAAATTTAGTATTTGCGCATTTACGAGTATATATATATAGAGCTGTCCTGGGTATATACATTTTCATTTTCCTATAAAAACTTTAGATGATTATTTCAGTAAATATATTATATAGTGGTTACGAAAATAAATTCGAGATGGAAAAGATACCAACAATTATCAATACAAATAAATTGATTGAATTTCATTATTACAAATATAATTCAGTAGTTATCCGATTAACGCTGTCATTTATTATTCGCTATCTTGTAAGCATGTACGATAAATTTTACATTGAATTTCTGTCAGAAATATTTGCAATATAGTAACCGATTACTTATTCAGCCGTTTGTATAGATAATTAATAATGAGCTTACAAATATCCTCCAAAATCATTTTAATCCGAGAACATTCGAAACTTTAATGAGAATCACACGAAAAAACGATTTTGCTGAATCTAAAAAATAAAATTGTATCTAAAAAATTAGCTAAATACAAATCTGAAAATAATTTTATTGAAAATGATTTTATTAAACTATCAAAATAATTATTTAGGACGCTCAAGTCAAAATGTCAAAATTTTTGAAGCATTGCTTATACTTTTTTCTACACAATTATTTTGATGATTTAATAAAATAATTTTCGAATCTATATCTATCTAAATTTTTAGGTTACTTCAGCAAAATTGTTTTCCGTGTATAAAAAAAAAGTTAAAATTAGCGAGAACATAATACTACTAATAAATGACAATAAAAAATTAATTATAATTATTAATCGAAGTCAGAATAGGTGATTTACGAAGAGGAATTTTCGGAATTTTCGGAATTCCTGGAACGCCATCAAGTTTGCAAAAAGAAGGAAAGAGGCCATATTCGTTTCTAGGTCATGCTATCCTGATGCATTTAGAACACCAAGTGCGATGCATCAAGACCGAGATCAATGAACTCGATCGTTAGTCACATGCCGTGGCATAGGACGTATTCAAATTAACCGGTTAATGGGAAAGTTCAGGCGGCGTGAGTTTCTAAATCGAAGTGTCGGACTGACTCGAAGACGTTCGCGAGAGTCGACGGCGACGGTGTTACGTCAATGATACTAATGGCCAATTTAGTTCTTTCCTGTAGCCAGTGTTACGTCGCGCATAAGCCAGCGGATTACTCCGCTCGCTGAAGAAAATTTTTCGTGGAAATGCTGTGGGATTTGAGGCTCAGTCTCTTCGGCGAGAACGGAACCATCAATCACGCCTCTTTAGAAAACCCGATTGAACATCGAAATAAAGTGTGATTGACACGCAATAAATATAACAATTGTATTTTTCAGAGACATCGATGTATAAAACGCACGACTTTTTTAAAGAATATAAAGAATAATACGTTTCACTCACGCGAAATAGCCAATGGTGAATATTTTATTTGCTTTTTGTGATCCAGGAATATCTCCAATTCAATTTATATTTATATTTTATATGCCTCTTTATATTTTTGTATATCTTTTTGCAGAGTATCTCAAAGTTCGCAACTCAAAATACTGCAGTAAGAAAGTTCTCGAACAATTCAGTGAAAAAGTTATCTGTACATTTTAAACAGTAACTTTTGAGATGATAATTTGAGTTTAAATTTGGCTAATTATAAACTATGTTTAGATAGTCATCTGCCCATGAGCCACGCATGCAATAGTGTTATATTATAGTGAGCGTGCACTTTAGCACATTTCAGCGTGCTCACTAAAACCTGCGGCACACGGTGCATGTTGCATTATTTGCCTTCCAGTATATTACTAGAATTGCACTACACAGAACACATAATTTCTTATAATTTACTAAAATGCAAGCAAACAAGCAAGAAAGACATGCACCATGTGCCGCAGGCTTTAGTCTCACAAATGATTATCTAAATTCTAAATATAGTCTATAATTGACCGTATTTAAACCAGTACATCGTCTAAACATAATCTGTAATTTATCATATTTAAATCCTTACATCTCAAAAACTGCTTAAAATAAAACTTTACGCATAATTTTTTACTTTTCAAAAATTTTCTTGCTAACATTTTGAGCTGCAAATTTTGGAATGCTGCGTATAAATCCAATTATATCTATTATAATTTCAACTGTGATTTTGAATAAGGTTGCAATACAAACTTTTGTATAATGCATAACGTATAATGCATAAAAGAATTAATAAATCAAAATCTCTTATTTTCATTTTCACTTCTAGTGAAGATGAAAAATTAAGGTTTCTTATTGATCCTCTTATGCTTATAAAATCTGTGCTGCAGCCTTTAAAATTGAAGATATATTGATTGAAACAGACGAGCAGTAAAAGTTGACAATAGTGCCATTAAATTACTTATTATGTGAGGTAAGGTATGCTTACGATAATATGCGAGCTTGAAATGTTTTACTACGTCACACACGAGTTGGCAACTTTGGTATGCAAACTATCTATCTTATCACGTTACCAGAACTATTTATGTGTTATACTTTCGGTAATTCTCTCAGTTTTCGAATCCGACAAATTCTGTTCTCGTAAAATATTATTAAAATGCATTATGCATTAAGAATTAGCAAATAATGAGAATGTGCAAAATCAATGGTATGTTGCAAAATCAATTTGCTATGGAAAAGGAGAAAGTAAATGAGAAAGGTTTTCTGTCTCTGTCTTTCTCTTTCCTTTCTTTTTCTGTAGGTTACATTATGCTGATTTTAGTATTCAGAAGCAAGGAATTGTCGATGAAAAATTTTATCTTCTTAGTTTTGATCGATCTTCCACGACGCGTTGTCAGATAGACACCATTCTATCTTACATCCCTGTCAGTATAAGAAAAACGAGGTCAATCGAACACTTATAGATTCAAGAGTTTTCTTTTGTTTTAAAACACTTACCTCTCCTCCCTTCCATTCTTGACAGAATTATGCGATTATATTACGAATATGTGAAAGATCTAAAAATCAAAAATTACAAAAGCAGTCAATTTAATGTAGAAAAAAAAGTTATTTCAACAATTGTAACATAAAAATATAATTTTGCTGAAAAATCTGAAAATGAAGTTATATGAAGGTATACAGAAAATAATTTTGTTACATCATCAAAATAATGTAAGTCGTTGAAATATGATGAACAATGCCAGAAAAAATTTGACGTAACCAATTTGTGTATCTTACGTAATTATTTTGATGATTTAACAACATTATTTTCAGATTTACAGCTACAATAAAAATATAATACAGTTGTCATATAATATAATATTTTAAAGATTTTTAGCATTTCAATAAAATTAATCAAATTTATTTTATATTTTATTAGTTTTATTAATGAATGAGAGAAATTTTTATCAAATCTTTATCAATTCTTCGAAATACAATGTTGTCTCAAAACTATTATATTTTCAAGGTTAAACTCTAAGAAAAAATTTTCTCCGTGTAGTTAAATTTTTTAATATTTCAACAAAATAGTTCCTTCTATGTAATTATTAATTTTATTACAAATTTTATTATCGATATCTCATAAATATATAATAATTTCGTGTTAACTGCAATAACGAAACTATGCCAGTCATTGAACTGTAGTCGCGTTGCAAGTTCGAATGTTGCAAGAGGAATTGCGATAGTTTTCATGCGATTTGCACGATAGGTACACACAAAGAGACGCCTGACGCGAGCACTTCGCAACACGCTGCACAGCACAGACCCCCAATTGAGCAACCGTGTCGCATGTCTGAGTCCCGGGCGTTCTCATGCTTCCATTGTAATTCGAAATCCTGCCTGTTGGCACGGCGGTATGGGGCAGCAGACGTCGAGCATTAACCCGGCCGCAAAGGACGAGCGCATCCGGCTCTTGCCGTGGGCCTTGCAATGTCTAGAGCCGCGAGTGCGGAATCTTGCAAGGATAGCATCTCTACCTTGTTCACTTCAGAACGAGTTGAGATTATTACGGGCTTACAGCGCGGTCGCATACCGCATTGGTATGCATTCGATAGAGAACGCACGTCGCACCGTATTGCGATAATTGCAAAATTATGCCTTAAATTCGGACGTGTCGTCGAAGTGCCGTTTAACGCAATACCACTCCCGCACATTACGACGCCAATCGATTCCGACCAATTAAATACAAGAGCCAATGCGTATCGATAACACAATTTAATAATTAAACATTTTCCTATTACATTATACATAATGCGCAGCGTATAGTACTTGACCGTAATACCGCATCCGATAAAATGCAAATATTTAGCACAAATTTGCACCGTTTACTGCGCGTGACTGATAACTGGAATAAAATTCATCTACACAAAAAAAATGGTTTGGCTGAAGCATCTCAAAATTTATTTAAAATAATTATATAGAACGCTTAAACTAGTTAGAATGTCAAAACTTTTGGCAACATTGCTCATCATGCTTGAAATACGTAATTATTTTTGTGGTCTTACAAATTATTTTTAAATCTGCATCTGGCTAAATTTTTACTTCAGCAAAATCATTCTTTCCGTAAATATACTACATGCTAAATTTTACAATTCTTTCAATAATTCTTTCAACAACTTCCTTTTCACGTTCAATACATATACACATAAAACTGCATGTTGAACTTTCTTGCTCCAAATAACATTTTAATAGTATAATCATTCAAGAACATAATTTATAAGTTCAAACCGAGGTAATTTTATAACTGATACGAATTAAACTTCTTAAACTTTTGCCACTTAGTCTAGCTATTATAAATCTGCACGACCGATTTTCGTTAATCGATCTATTGTCGATTAAATTTACGTTTTCGTTACCATAAATGACCAGTGAATTAAAATATATCGTCGTTTTGATAGAAAAACGTCAATCTCAGATTCAGCAATTACTTATTTTTCTGTGAGAATGAGAATATTATTAAAATTTTGAATATTTGTATTTATTAAACTTTATAAATATATTATGTCTTAATTAAAACATTATTCCAATTTAGAATTTTTTAAATGCTCTCCTGAAAAATTGCTAATTTCGAAATGCATTTTTTATCAAAGCAACATCATGTTAAAATCTTAGATCTCAGTTTAAATTAATGTCAATTATCTCAATAAATCAATATTATTTGTATAAATAAATTAATATTTTAATTAATATTAAAATCAACTCATTTATCTAATTTTACAAATATTTTAATGAGATGAATATATTTTATGTAGGTACATTTATTTCATTAAAGTTAATAAAGAAAATTAAATAATTTCTTCTTTTGAAAAAAATAGAATCAGGCAAGAAATAAAAAGTGACATTAGCGCGATTAAACTCAAATGAAACGCGATTTCGTTTACGAGATTGCAAATAATGCCAAGATCAGCTACTCGGCGACGGAATATTTATGTCTACGACGTGCGACAGAGAGTTGCGCGGCTTGCAAGTACGCGCCATTGGATAAGGGGTAAAAATGCTCCTGCAACATGCTAGACACTGTAAACACAAATTTATTAATGACCCCCAGCATCATCCAAAAGAACGACTCTCAGTCGACCCGGCCTGCTTTCCAGTTTGTCAGTATTAAGGATCGGCCTCGGGCTCAACTCTACCCGAAGATTGACGTATTTCCTAGAAAATTAGCGATATATGATATCCACACACACACACACGTATACCTACATTCATTCATGGCATCAGAAATTATTGACGGCGATGAAAACATAAACGGTATTGCCACGGCTTTACGTCAGAATAGCGAATTTCAGTTTTGTTGAAATATCTAAAAATTTAATTAGATATAGAAGTGAAAATAATTTTATTGGATCATCAAAATAATTATTTAGAATGTTCAAACTGATTGATTAGAATGTTAATTTTTTCTCAACATTATTATCAACGCTTAAGCGTTCTACGTAATGATGATATCCAACAGAAATATTGTCAGATTTGGATACGTATTGTGGAATTAATCGGAACGGATTCCGATCGAAATTGTTCAATTATTTTCTAGATTTGTATTGTTCTAGGGAAAACAAAATAATTCCACAGCAATTCCGATTGAAATCTATTCCGAACAATTTCATAATACGTCCTGTACGTCCCTTGTATAGAAAGAACGATTTTGTTGAAGTATTTAAAAATTTAGCTAGTTACATCTAAGAATAATTTTGTTTGCATCCTACATAATTACTTTAATGGTCCAACAAAATTGTTTTCAGATTTGTACCTAGTTAAATTTTGAGATACTTTTCAACATTTTATTTTTTTCTATATATAAACTGTATAAATATCACACGAATATGTGTAGCTTCAATTTTTAACAATTTAACAGAGTGTTGTTAAATTCCTGTGATTCACGATCTTTTATACATTATATATAATATTATATACAATATATTGCATTGAATTAATATTATTTACGTTTAATGAGAGATAAACCCACTTCATTGTATCCTCAGCCGTATTTATAAAATTTTTACAATAAAAATATCCAAATGTAAAAAATAATATATTCCTCGCATTTGATTCAGATTTTATCGAGTTTTTTGAAAACGAGCGTACGTATCACAATTGCGATACGAGACGCGAACGCTAAACTGTAATGTAAGCATAATATTTTCATTACCTCGAAATTCCCGTCCGTCGTGCGCGGTACCTCACAATCGTTAATTAGCAATTTTCAACAAGTACGGATCGCAGAGGTTTTCAGTTTCTGACGCGAAATTAATCATGCGGCTCTTTCCTCGCGTACGTGCGCACGGCGGAAGTGCAGCATGCCTATAAAACATACGGACGTTCATTAACGCCTGCGTGATCCCAGGAGAAAGCGTAAGTATTAAAATGTACGATATTAAAGGTGACGTGCACGTCTTCCAAGCCATCGAGAATGGGATAATGCAACGCTGTAAAACGACATTAGCACGCTGGACTTAGTCTCGTCTGGCTATCCTCATGACTACGTGGCGAGACCGAAGTTTTGATGAAACTCGTAACCGCATTGACAAAGGACCCTTTGAAGCAGAGGACATCGTCACTCGAAACTGCAACGTGGCTTGATCGATGAAAGGCTAAACGCGCGGGGGAGACATTAATGCAGTATGCAAGCGAGCGTGGCGATATTCAGAGCTTTACAACGCGCCTCTTAACGATATAACTGCTTGTTTCTCTCTTTTTCTTTTTGTACAATATATCCGTGCCCCCTCTTTCTTTTATCTTTTCTTTTCCTTTTTTATTTTAAAGCGGCGCCGCATCATAACACCCGGGGCGTTATCGTAAAGCAGGAATGACCGCCGATGAAAATAGCAACGTTTAGTATGCAAATATCTAATTTCCTAAAATAGATCGTGTCCTCGCCGTATCGCACAATTGCATCTTTTGTGGAAAGAACAAACTTTAATGGCGTTCCCCATTCTAACTTGCACTGATAACTGGACTATATTAGATGGAGAGAGAGAAAGAGAGAGAGAACATATATTATACAATTTTATAATAAAAAATAGAATATTTAATAACATCGATAAAATCTTATTAAATGATTAATTTATATGATCAAAAATAAAAAGTGATAACACATTATTTGTAAAAATATTATCTTTTTTAAAGTTTCTATTTTTATAGAGAAAAAGTAACATTTGTCTTGTATGTTATTCACGAACAATGAATTTTTAATGTAATTGAAGCATTCCAGAAATATAATATCTAAATGTAAATGTATATCTACCGTGATCTAAATTTTTTATAAATTTTTGATAAATAGGAGAAAAAGAATAACTTTTTAGTATAAATTTTTTATTTATCATAAAGCTATAAATTTTGCAAAAATCGATTATTTTTACATTTGTGTGTGTGTGTGTGTGTGTGTGTGTGTGTGTGTGTGTGTGTGTGTGTGTGTGTGTGTGCGTGTGCGTGTGTGTGTGTATAGATAGATAGATAGATAGATAGATAGACAGATAGATATTCTAGATATATATGCATATATTTAGAAATTTTATAAAATTATTTTTCATTAAAAATGGATACGTTGCGAATTGAAAATAATCCCATCCAATTGAAAGGATTCCAATTTGTTGAGTACCAGTAGATGATATTTCGTCACGCTTATATTTATGCGAATATAGCCAGTTTCAAACGTGCACGCAAAAAATTTCAATATTATATAAAATATCGTTACAAAAGTTTACCAGTGAGCCAAAGCAAATCCATCAAACGTAACTTTATCAAAGCAGTTCCATCTTTAAACCTCATTTTGAAGTGGGGATTTCCGCTTCAAATGGTTTTCCAATATTTTCATTTTTGAAGAATCCCACTCGCTTTCGTAGCGGCATTTTAAGATGAAATCTTACGGATAACCGACAGATGCATTCCCAAATTTTAGAACAATAAAGTCATATTACAATTTATACAAAAAATGGATAGAACATTTTTGAATTTTTCTCCAATTAATGAATGAAAGTATCAGGAAAAATTGTTATCAACTTAATAATTCAAAAATTATAATTAATATTTAAACAAATTAAATTAAAATTAATATTTAAACAAAAGTCGAAAATCCCA
>NW_017259351.1:1189283-1197499 GCF_001594045.1 Atta colombica
TTTTGTTAAATTAGAAGAAGAAAAATTAAAACATGTTTTGTTTGTTTTTTATACGTAAAAAAATATACCAAAAGCAAAGAAAATGGAAAAGTAAAAACTAACCAATCATATACATATATAAAAGCATTAAGATTGATTGGCTGGAAATTTTATTCTCCAACAAATTTGCTTTAGGCATACTCTTTATATAGTTTTGTTGAAATATCTAGAAATTTAGTTAGTTACAGATTTGAAAATAATTCTGTTGAATCATCAAAATAATTATGTAGCTCAAACTAGTTGGTAAAATGTCAAAACTTCTTTCAGCATTTATCATGCTTGAGATTTCTACGTAATTACTTTGATGATCCAACAAAATTATTTTCAGATTTGTATCTAGCGAAGTTTTTAGATACTTCAGCAAAATCGTTCCTGCTATGAGGGTATATTGCATATTATATTTATGTTGATCAGAGTGATATGAATGTGAATACTATGCTCTTCAGAAGTGCTCTTGAGTAAACACTTAAATGTTACGAGAGATTAGTTTGAGAATATATTATTCTTCAGATGTTACTCCATTCAATTTGCATGTTCAGTCAGAATTGCATACGTATTTAATTAAGTACTCGCTCTTCCGGACTTTTGTTTAGTTATGCGCAAGAGGGAAAAATCTCCCATTCTCATTTCTCCATCTGTTTTTCATTTCAACGTTTCTGCGGCGTAGACCTAATCCGTCTCGTGCACATTCGCATTCGCACCCGTCTTTCAACTTTCTGCATTACGTTTAACTCGAAATGCACCACTCATATCTCTTCTGCCACACTTCTCTTCCAAGTTCGCGAACTTCGCGTAGTTTATACAAAGCCGCGAGCGATCAAAGTTTCAAAACCGGAGTCGCAGAAACGCATCGTGAGATTTCCATTCCGATAAATGCCGCCGGCACGTCCGGCGTTCCTGTCACCGAGATTCTTTGAAATCTCGCGTCGGTTCAACGAAAACGACGAAGAAGCGAATTTGTCCTCCATCTCTGCAACGTTTTACGCGCATATATATTTTACAATATATATATAATACTAAATGATGGTATTTTCCAAACATAGAATGCACCAAGAATTCCTGAAAACGAGAGAGACTCCTTTGAGAGAGGTTTCGCGCAAGTCGCGTGTCTGCATAAATGGCTTCGACTCTTATACCCCTCCGTTCCCTCTCTCTCTCTCTCTCTCTCTCTCTCTCACACACACACACACACACACACACACACACACACACACACACACACACACACACACACACACACACACACACACCACAGCCTCATTGGCATACAAGGAGCACGAATTTATGCGGTAACACAACCACAGAAGGATACTTCGCTAAGGAATCCTGTCTTGGAATTCCCTGCGAAACAGGAATCGCTCCTGCCGAAATAATGGCGCCGCGGGTCGTTCTCATTTTGTCGTATTACGAGAACATGTTCGCGGTTTCTCACAGTGATTCTCATATAAACACGTATATAATTACTGTGTGTTTAAGAATATTCAAGAAGAATATGAATATTATTACTTTGTCATAATTTATAATTATTATTAAGAATAAAATATATAATTTGCAAAAATCATATAACGTTTGTGATTCTAAATTAAATTAAATTAAAAAGTTAGTATAATTGTTAATATAACTATAGAAATAATTCATTGCTTTGAAATGATGAAAAAGTTTCATTAACTCATTCCAAAGGAATTGACTAAAATATGCATTGTTAAAGTCATAATATAAATTATATACTCGATTTGAGTTATTTTTAAAATTCAAATTTCATTCATTCCTATTGATTGCCTACAGAAATAATACTCGTACTTGAAACATCGTTAATTTACTGGAATAATGGAATTAAACAATTTAATTGACCTGAGAACTTAGCATTATTTATTATTTTATTAAATAATTTAACTGATGAAATGAAATATATTAATTTGATTTAATTTAATTTCTTATTTACTAAGTACATACGTGGAAAAAATGATTTTGCTGAAATATTTGAAAATTCAGTTAGATGCATAAATCAGAAAATAATTTTGAATCATCAAAATAACTACGTAGGAATCAAGCATGATGAGAGCAATGTTGTTAAAAGTTTTGACGTTCTAGCAATCAGTGCGAATATCTCAGATAATTATTTTGATGGTCTAACAAAATTATTTTCAGATCCGTATCTAACTAAATCTTTATAAGCAAAACTGTTCTTGCTGTGTTATACGTTAAAACGTTATTTGCACGCTTACTTTGAAACTAAGCAATTCGACCACAGATAAATTAATGTAATGTAGCTGCTCTTTTTAACTACATGTTTTAAATTAAAATAATATTGACACTTGCAATTAAAAATACCAAAACATTTCGTTCTTAATACACATAATAATTTTCCGATCCTGTTAATGAATTATTCGTGTCCCGTACGTAATTTTCATTACATTAACAAATATATAAAAATTATTAAGTGATTCTTACATATACTTTAATCTTTAGAAAGTATTTATGAGTATTGTGTACATAAAAAAATTGTATGAAAATGTTATAATTAAATATTTGATGCTTCTAATTTTTCGAAGAAAAGGAAGAAATAACTCAATCATATGTATTAAAGGTTAAGAAATTCATTTAAATTTGATTCTTTATTTAATATTTAAGAGTATAAAAGAACTTTTACAATTCGTTATTCCAAAAATCATGCTAACACTGAGAATTCCTTGATTCTTACCCGTCCTTGTTGTATTTTTTACAGCTGAAGAATTACTCATTGCAAAGTCAACTTTCAAAATCGCAAGTTCCTGTGAGTTCCTGTACAAAGGTTAAAATCGAAAAGCCGAACGACATGGTTTAGATCCCGGACTTGTAGGTAAGCCAGATCCGATCTTCGACGACTCGATCTCTCGAGTTAAAGCCGACTCCGGAGCCGCCACGCAATAATAGACTTTATCCATGTTTCAAGCAGTATAACGCCGTATACCGTAAATGGTAAATGGACAGGTAGACGGAATTGCGGGACTCTCGTCCAAAGTTTGAGAGGTGAACTTTCTCCTGCTTAAGCGTGCCTCTTGTGATCGTTAAATCGCACCGCCGCGCATTCCTACTCGTATTTCCAACAGCGAAAACCGTAACTGTATCAGGGATTTACAGAATCTATCGCTACGTGCCTCACGCTATGCCCTAGTACGAGGAATTCTTTCCGCTACGTTTTCTACGCTCTCGATGTGTATACGGAGACGATAAAGTTTTAAGGGTGACTTTAAAGTCTAGCTCACACAGCTATTCCATTTCCGAGCTTACGAAACCGCAACGATGAACTGCCTTAGTAAAAATAAATAAATATGTTGGGCATAATCTTTCGAGATAATAATTTTTTACTAAAAGCGAATGAACATTAAATTTCCAAAAGCATAATACCTATTTATGATACCTATTTATGTATAAATAAATTTCCATTTAAATGATTTTCTTTCAAAAATATATTTTTAATACGAATGAAACGATATATATACAAACATTTCAATCAAGGTATTTGCTTTTCGAATCTATCACTTTTTGTTATCTTTCGGACAGCATGAATGTCGTGGCGAAAGAATGCTTCGTAGCGCAATTTATCGTTCACGTTGAAATCATTACTTTAAAATCTTTTAAACGAATCTTGACGCATTCTTTCCGACACAATAGTGTGTAAGTCACATAAATTATATGTTGTTTCAGTGGCAGTTTTAATAAAAAATGTTATACACATAGCTCAAATAATGGATAGTTCTTAAGCTGTAATATATCAAAGGTGTAAAACTTGTACTTGTAAAATACCTTTGACAATTAGACAGTTAGATAATTAACCACATTTTTAATTGAAAATGAAAAAGTGCATATTCGCTATATTGCATGCTTTACTATTTTTATCGCAATAAAAATAGTGAAGCATGCAATATAGCGAATGTGTATCTTTTTAACATTAATTTTCAATTAAAAATGTAATTAATTGTCTAACTGCGAATTGTTATATAACTTTTGAAAGCAGGCTGGTCAAATAATTGTGCACAGAAAAGACCCGCACTAATTATATGAAAAATTGGGTCTCGGTGAAATAAGTCAGTTTTCACATATGATATATAACTTATAATGTAGAGAATAAACGATGTCGTAAATATATACAAGAGTCAATAATGAATAGTTTTTAAGCTCTGATATATCAAAGATGTTCTCTACGAGTACAAGTTTTACACCTTTGATATATTAGGTGTAGGAAAAAGTTCGTGGCGTCTTTCCCATTATATTTAACGGGAAAACGCCACGAACTTTTTCCCATACCTAATATAATATTACAGCTTAAGAACTATTCATTATGTGAGCCATGTGTATATAACATTTTTTATTCATTTATTATAAGTTACATCGTAAAAATTGATTTATTTCACGAGACAATTTTCCAATTTATATAATTGGTGTGAATTCTTTTAAATATCTACATTGTTAGTACTATCTAAAGTTGAAGATCATAGGAACTTGTCTGTATATCTGATATTTTACTCGAGTCAAATTGTTGAAATTAATATAAATTATAATAATATATCTAACTTATGATAAAATACTCTGTTCCTTAAAGATTTAATACTTAAATAATTAACTTATCCGCTCTATTAATCTATTATCGCGAATATTTTAACGATTATACTTTTCATGAGATGTGCGGCAGTAGTATTGCCATACGATTAGTCATATATCCGTAGTAATCGTAACAGTCATACATTCGTAATAATAGTAACATTACACTGAGAAAAATTTCTGATTGAAAATTGACGAACAGAAATGAGAAAATTCTAATAAATTAAAATTCTGATAACTTCAACTAGAATTATAATAAATTGAACCAAAATTCCAATTAATGCATCAGACTTTTTTCTCAGTAAATTACAGAGTAAATTACTTTAACTTTTCACATATACATAATTAATTAAAATGAGTATTCTAATTGCATATCATGAAACATCTGTAAGACAAACGCTTAGAGCTGCCAAACATTAATTGAGTAAGTAAAATTAGCATTAGACCTAGAAGAATCCTCGTGGCCGAATTATTAACAATGAACAATTTTTAATCTAGTCACAGCACGACGTGGCAAAATGCGCCTTAATGAATGCGAATGTAGCGACGTACGTAATATCAAGTTTTTTAATACAAATCTTTTCAGTCTCACAAATCTTGAGATTCCGCTCACTAACCGTAAAAAATCATGCATGCCATGCATTTCCATTGTTCTCCGCTCTTCCGAGTTGCGTTGCGAGGATTTACACGTTGCACTCCGACCGGCAGGAAAACATGTCTAGTCTTAACGGTGGCACCGTGTCAACGCAATTAATAATCCCCCTCGTTAATGCGGATTAAATATATATATCACATTATAAATTATGCGAGTATCACGCGGGGATGAAAGGAAAAATGACGTCGATTGACGCCGTTTCTCGCCGATTTCTCGCGTAGGAGGAATATAATATTAATAAAACAAATCAAAATGGTTCTACGCGCAAAAACAGCGCTATCTTGCGAGAGAGATGTAATAATCCCCCCTAAATGGGATTTGAATAATTTTTGTCTCTTATCTGATAGGTGGCCAGGAAATGTGAATATCGGCGACAACGTTTTCGCCGCAAGGTGATAAATTATTCTTCGGAATATCGAACGACTTCCTCGATGGCGACCCATTCTGTCGCATGAAAATCGCATCAGAAATTCTTCCCATTGCGCAAAATCATCTCTTAATCGTTTACACGATGTATTACTTTTTTTATATGTGATAGTCAAAATTGTACATGTCAAAGATAAACTGCACACTGTAAATCCAAGTGTAACAAGTACATGTATATGATTTATACAGCTTTCCATGTAAAGATAACACATGCACAAAAAATGAATTTACACATTCAAACGTGTAGCATAGTGTTATTTTTTTCACACAAAACTAAATCACATATACAGGATGTTCCAAAATCATCACATATACAGGATGTTCATGATAAAAATGTCATATCAAAAAAGTTTCAAAAAATTAAATAAACGATTATTTGTAAATTTTTATTTTAAGTAGTAATTTTTGGAATCGTAAGGATTTAAATATGGCTTGTTACAGTTTGTGCATTTCGGTACACTCGCAATATTCATAGGCGACTGTCTGAACATCTAATTGGTTATTATTAAATTTTTATTATTACTATTTTTATTATTACTCAAAAATTACTGTTTCAAATAAAAATTTACAAATATGTAATATTTTTACTTGATTTTTCAAGAACTTTTTTGCTGTGTATTTTAATTCGCAAATTTCAGGCACATGAAAATACTAATTATAGACTTAGATTTGCAGTGCATGAACCACTTGAATAATGTAATGTATAAAACAATTTAGTTTTTATCTTTCAACAATTAATAAGAAGCCGATTTGACTATATAAATAACTTAAAACAACAGTATATTACAGAAGTAAATGAATTTTCATATGTTTGGAAATTGGAAATGTTAGTGCAATGAAAGAACTAAATGGTTAAAGTAAAAAAGCGTTGCATTATTTTAACATTAATACGATTCATCAAATCTTTTTTATCAGAATTTTAAATAAACATTCTCTTGGCGGTCTGTAATACGTAAATACTGTTTACTTGTGTATATATGCAAGTGCGATTTTCGGAATGAACTGCATCGACCACGATGCGGTGGTTTGCAAAAGGCGATTTAATTAAGCCCTCACAAGGCTATGTTATACAGATGAGTGCCTGGATAATAATAACGGATAGTGTAACTATTAATAAGGATGTCGTTAGTGGTTCTCCGTGTGACTCAGCCCTGTGACGATAGCCTGTCAATATATAATTAACATCGAAAATTTTGATAGTAACTTCGAGTTTAACGAGTAATTCTCATCGGAAACGGCAGGTGTTTCCGCGAATTTATGTGCATGTGTGTTTATTGGAAAAGATATCAGTAGAAAATATCGATTAATGTACGACCGTAGGCTAAATTAATAATTATTAACAACGTTCATATCTGAGTTTAGGAAATTGAAATTCATCTATTATATCTTCTCTCTCTCTCTCTCTCTCTCTCTCTCTCTCTCTCTCTCTCTCTCTCTTTTATTATAACATAAAAATATCAATCTTTTAACGTAAAAATATATAATTTTTATTTCAATGCATTAAAATATTATGCAATAATTAACGACCGAATATACATGTAATCAATATTAAAAAATTATTCATGTGTTTTAAGAGCTGAATAATTACATTTATTAAATACAAAATAAAATTCAATATATTGCTAAAAAAAAAAATAAATATCAATTCTAATTAATAGTATTATGGTATACAATCATAAATCAATGTTTTACCATAATAAAAGATATTGAATTTTGTAGCAAATAAATATAATATTCTTTATATCTAAAAAACTGGGATACAATAGATTTTCAAAGTCACTTTCATAAGATGATAAAGGATATTCTATGTAGCGCGCGTAATGGAGTTTTTTTATTCGCGCGAGCCATTTTTATCGCATATCAAGTCTGTTTAATATAGGACATTAGCTTGATGTTATAGTATACTATACACTATATCGCGGACAGAAAGCTGTGATTGCTTATAACAACGTGAAAGACTTGTTTTCTGTTTATAAAGCGCTCTGCATCCCTTTTGCAAAAAAGACACTGGATTTTACGTGATGACCTTGATTTATCTCGTTGGAAATAGAGGCAGCAATCACGTTACGTTCTTATCACGCAAGCAAATTACTGCTGTGACGCAGTTGTTATAGCGTACCTAATTATGCAGCGTAATTAGCTCTACGCGAATCAATTACTAGCTACGATGGGAAAGTCCCGCACAGTAATTCATTCTGCACGCTCATCTGCGCGACGTTATCTTTACGAAACAAGTATCATGAAATACTATTCATGTTACTGTTTTTGATAATCTGTTATTATTAAAAAAATACTTACAATATTTATACTATCGTTTAAGTAATACAGTTTGTAAATTTATGCACTATATAATAAAAGTACTGTAAATGTAAATGATTTGGGATAGTGTAAGTAACTTGGGACAGCATGTATTTTTGTTAAATTTAATCATGGAATCCATCCATGAGTCATTAAAAAAAGTTTAAATTTTAAATCTTTTTTAAGAGACTCATGGATAAATATCACGATTTTATAT
>NW_017259351.1:1197599-1218600 GCF_001594045.1 Atta colombica
ATAATATATATTAGGTAAATAATCGATAAAAATCGATAAAAAGAACGAGATAAAAAGATTATCTAAAAATATATCAGACAATTTAATAATTATACAAGTATTTAATATTGTTATATCTAAATCTGATTATAGTTCAATCTATAGACTCGGATATTTTTGAAGAAATGTCGATAAATTTCATAAGCCACAATTGATTTTGTTTTTCCTATAGAAATTTAATTCTTGCGCATGTCAAAATTTATCGAAATTTATCGCATTATATTTAAATCTTTCCATTAAACAAGAAATATGAAAAATTAAAATTGTCACTTTTATTCTATTCTAAATTTGCGTCTTTTTCGTTTCTTAAAAATAATGAATTTAATATTCATAAAAAGCTTGTCAAATATTGTCTCATTAAGCGACTAACTAAAAAATAGTATGCATCGAATTTTAAACGAATTTTAAATAAATAAATTTTCAGTCGCTTGGCGAATGATCGCAAAGTTTCCGAACAAAACTCTATAATGGAATATTCGTCGGGATAGAAACTGAAGAGAGGCTTTTTTTAGCTGTTGCTCGGCTAAAATGAAAGTTTCGCAATTGGCTCGAGTGCCATTCGTATGTTAATTCGATTGAAGTTCGGTTAGCGTTGCTCTGCCTCCGGCCAAGTCCGGCTCGAGCACATTAATATACCCTCGCGTTTTCGCGTAGCGCCCAAACTCCTCGCAGTATTCGCAAGACTTTTTTCTCCTTCTACATTCTCCTCTATCTCGTCATGATCTCTAGCAATTTGTTTCAAACTCGTTGCTTGCTCCCATTATTCGTATCGCAACCCGTTGTTTTACATTAATGCGTTAACATCATCGTGGACATTTTTCATGTAAGCATGTTCCTGCCTGCTCAGCCTATCTCGAGCACAAATTATGTTTCGCCTCCGAGAGAGTAGCGCTAATAAACTGTGATAAATTACTTTTGTTTCCGCATCACTCCCTTACTTCAAAAGTGACGCAAGTCAAAAAACGTTATTTTCAAATTATTACTGTGAATGAGTTAAGAAACATTACTCTATCAATCGTTAAAAGTAAATTAACTTCATAAAAAAAGCATCATAATTTAAAAAGAGAGGATAGTTTAAAAAAAACCCATTAAAGTCGTTATACCCAGAGAAAAGGTTGCTTTGTTCTTTAATCGAAATTTCTTTAAATCGAAGCAATCTTTTCTTTGGGTGTACATTTAAAAAAAGGGTGATTTTTAAAAGTTATAAAACGAAAATAACAAAAATGACATGTTAATATATTCTTTTTGCCAATATTATTTGATTAGTCAATAATTTTTTGTCAAGTTGTAAAATATTTTTCCTCTTTTTTAGAAAATTTAATTTTCTATTTGTGTCGCTTTTGAAGTAAGAAAACGAAGTACGTCAATCTACTCACTTTTGCCTTAAAAATTATCTGCTCGTACTGATTGATAATATCTAATGATAAATTCAGTCACTTGCTACATTAAACTAAAGGCTGTTTCATGTAACTATAATGACATAATCAATGTCTCTCTCTCTCTTTAACAAATGAAGTAATACATGTATATTTTGTTAAACGATGTGACGATAGCATTATTGGATATTTAATAGTTTAAAATATTTATATGTTTTATTTAATATTTTACTCTCTTAATATTTTATAAAATAATTCTACATTTTTATATTTTGTTCATTATACTACAAATAAGTTTTGATATATGAACTATTATCGTGCATAATAATTAACGTTCATCTAAAGAATAAAGTTAGTCTTCTTTTGATCAAGAACGTAATTACGCAGAAAAGCTCTACGGAATTCGTGACTGTTTTATCAAGAGTAACATCTCGCCGCTGCTTCTAATTGCAGCAGCCGCCTAATCCTTAAATGAAGAGAATATTTCACTGTATTCCCTTGCCTTCTCTCTCTTTGTCTCTCATACTTCACTATAATAAATTAAATACTGAACTTAAATATTGAAAATTTAAAATTAAAGGATACAGTCATATTATATATGAAAAAGATCACATATAAAAGATTGAAAAGAAAATGGATAATAGATATTAAATGGATAATAGATATAAAAAAATATAAAAAAGATAAATAATTACATAATATAGACAAAATTGTGGCCTTCATTTCCACGATTGTATTTAAAATTTATATTTTTCATGTAGAGCGAAAGTTTATATTTTAATCTGTTTCATAATTCAGGAAATCTGGGAAGATTATTAAGTCAGCGCCTGCCAATGAGAAATCACCATGAATTAAGAGGTTTTATCGGTGGAAAGGAAACTTTTCCAATAACCAGCTAAATCAGTGCGCCCCGTGCCGATTCGAACTTCCGAGGAGAGACGGCATGCGTACAGAACGCGTACGTTTCATTACGACACTCCATCTTTATTACCGCAACATTGTATATTTCAAGTATTTTCCCTGTTATTCCGTAACAGTGAATTGGCAAATCCACTCGATCGTACTTCCAACTCGCGAAATTCCTGCGAGGGGGAAGAAGGGAACTTTTCCAATAAGTTTCGTCACGCGATATCGAGATTACCGAAACCGTGGGAACAAAGTCTCATTGTCAAAGAGTGGCTCTACTTTCTACTTGCGTGCTAATAAATCTCCGCGGGTCAGTTCCGGCATCATCATCGTTATCCATTGAAGCTGAGGGATTATCGTGCGCTGCATTTCCGAATGCACTTTCCGTGTCTCTTTATCCCAAACCTATCCTGCAAAAAGATTATTGGCTACATTAAAAGCGGTTTTTAATATCCTCTCTGGGAGATAATATAGTTGTTGCATTCTAATTTTATATAAATATTTATAATTATGTAAATAAATCTCTTTGACAATACATCTCTCCGATAAAAATCGATAAGGTATCTCTATTCTATTTATATTTAAATTTTAATCAATCTATGTGAAGCTCTCTTAGTTAACAGAAATAACGAATACGCAAGGCACCACGCGCAATTTTGTGCAACTATGTACTAGCATTAATTATTTATTTACGCCCCGCGATACCGCAAGTTTATGTGTTCAAATTTATGTATCAATAACGAATTGTCAACTTTGTCAACTTTGCGACGATGAAAATAAAGAGCATCCAGTGTGAAGCATCAACGGAATAAGACTCATTTCGTCTCGGAAACGCAAACTTTCCGGTGATTACCCAAAGTTCCATGAATTTCTCGTTGCCCAACGAGACAAAGCGTTCAATAATGACTCACTTTGACTGCAAGTATGTCGCACATCGAGACACAATTCTCACAGTTAAGTAGTTGCCTCGTTTGCAACGCTGTTCGGACGCGACATGCGCTCGATCCTGCTTTGAGAGCATCCGTAAGACGTATGATATACTATAAATCATTGAAGCTAATGTAACATCCGGAAGTATTGTTACGGTATAACGAAGACTCAGAAACGCTAATTAACAGTAATAAAATAATAATAAACGCCTAAATATTCTTAACCGAGTTAGCTATAATACAATTAGAGAAAATGCGATAAGAAGTTTTGTATTAATAATATAGTTTAGATATTTAATCTATTTTTATATTTCTTTATTATGAATATATTCTTTAGTTCAGATTATTAAAATTTTTCTTGGAAAGAATGGTTTTGCTGAAGCATTTAAAAATTTAATTCGATAGAAATCTGAAAATAATTTTATTAAACTATCAAGGACGTTCAAGCTAGTTGCTACATGGAAAAAACAATTTTGATATTTTACATTATTGCTTTTTTGTAATAATTATTTTGATGATTCAATAAATTATTTTCGAACTAAACTTTTAAATATTTTAACAGAATCGTTCTTTTTATGTCATAATCCAATTTCTCTTCTAAAAAAATTGCCTTATATACCTCTCAAATAATAACTTGTTTTAAATTATCACATATTTAGTAAGTATATTCATCATTTCAGTATCATATTTAGTCTATGCGAGTAAACTCCAAACTGTCTGAGATAACATTTATAATATCGGGAATTAAATAAACAAAATTAATAGAAAGTGTTAATTAATTACATAAATCAGGCGAATATCAAGAACTCTGCAACCTCGCGATAGATATCGAGAAGATCATTACGCAAGTCTGTTTATACAAAATGTCTGTTTATACAAAATGAAGCAAATATTTTAGTGCGACGATACTTTATTATATACTCGCATACTTGTACCTTCCAATCATACGTAAACGGTACGATTCGGTATTAATTGCGTCGATGCGAGCAATAACATTTCTTACATCTATTGCCGCGGATGCACTCGTTGTACACTGCCAGGTATTACCGTTTATGTGTCAGTACTCGATCGTTAAAATACTGTCAGGGACAATGCGCTTGGTGAAACTCGTTTCCGGATTTAGGGCAGGAGACTTCCTGCTATCCTGAACGACCGATTAGAGCAAGTTACATTGTGTATTTAGAAATCAAATTATTTTACTCGACGCTGCTATCGACAGAGTAGAGATATAGAGAGTTCAAATTACGTTAAAATTATCTGGAAGTAGACGATAAAGCAATTAATGAGCTAAATAATTGAACAAGAATTGAATTTGGTGTACGAGGAATGCTATCGACATGTGTTGCTTTACCATTAATGCAAGATATTTTTCATTTCACATCAGAGAATATGCAAGATACTTTTAACACAGGTTTTTATTTCTTTCATTTCTTCGAAAATATTTTTTGTAAAACAGATTTTTTAATTTCCGTTTTTAATAATTAAATTACATAAGTAAAATTAAAAAGGGATATGCGCGTAAAAGTAAGAAACGTTCAGTCTTTTATTACTCGATTATTACACTGAAAAAAATCTTAATTTTAAAGAAATATTTTTTTAATACGAGCAAAGAAATATTTCTTTGAAATTAAGATATTTTTTCCGACTGCTTTAACGACTGCATCACTAGATTCATGAGTACAATTCGTAAGAACTGCGCCGATCGTTCTATCCGTTTGTAAGTAGATACCGAAGTGGAGTTATCGAAATTATTGCATGCATACGTGCATGCGTTCCCATACTGCAGAATGCGAGCATGTGCACGCACGTGAAGCAGCGCCGGTACATTAGCAGTCACTGATGTATGCCACAGCATGCACGCTGGATTAGGTCCAACGTGGTTCAGCACATCGGTCATGTATAACCATCCTCGTAGTTTCGTACTCAGCGTTGTTGGCAATGACTTGCAAGTTGGCGAACTCTGATCTTGTCGAAAATAGCTAGCGCATACACTTAATGATTTTCGCATCTTTACTTGGAAATAATAGAAGTCTATAATGGAATTCATAGTCAATTTTTATATTTGTAACTTAATTTGTATCTTAAATACAGTCTTAAGATGTCATAAGCTAATCAGAGGACCGTATTAGCATCTTAAGAACATTATTTAAGACGGTCTTGAAATAATGAACTATCATTTTAATGAATATCATCTTTTATTAAAAACAATATTAAGTGAAAATGGAGAATGTTCAATATAGATGAAAAAGATCACATTCAGTTAAAATGAGTCTTGATATTTTATAATATTTTTGTGATTTACTATTTCTAATTCAAGCAAACAGCGCGCCGATTATTTGTCTTGAAATACAATTTTAAATTGGAGACTGGAATAATATCACAAATTAAATTGAAAGCAATTTATTGATGCCTGATAAGCAAAGTTAAAACTACGTAAAGAATTTTTAATCAAAATTTAGTCTTCTTTATTGTTTGTTGAAAATCTTATGGTACAATAATTTTAAATACATTCCTCATTTTCAACTCCGTTAAAATGAGATTAGTTGAGAGTGCAACGAGTCTGACAAGTCAGTCACCCGTGGAATGACAACGAACGAAACGTAATGGCAAAATCCACGCCGTAAGTGGACGCCGTCTTCGTTGTGTTCATGTCGTCCGCTCGGCAGATTTGCATTTACGTATCTAGCCATTTGCATCTCGTCCAAAGAGCCGCGGCGATGAGAAGTGTCCGCACTTATGGAAATTCAAAGGAATATGATGTACGCGCGATGCCACCTCGTGAGAACGGTAATGGATTTCACGCCGCAATCCAAAGACGATTTCGAAATCTGCTGATAGAGATAGAGATAGATAGAAATAGATAGATTTACAGAGAGAGAGAGAGAGAGAGAGAGAGAGAGAGAGAGAGAGAGAGAGAGAGAGAGAGAGAGGGGGGAAGGAGAAGAAGGAGGAGGAGGAGGAGGAGGAGCTTTCAAGTCATTTTGAGCAAAACCGATAGCGACATTTTCCTCGATAACTCTACGTTGACATACGCATCAACGCGATAGTTTGGAATATATTAAAGTAGCTTTTTCATTTATACGCATCGACGCCTCGAGCATCATAATTCGCGTAACGTCTCTTTCAACGGAAATAACATTTTTCGTTATCCTATATTAGTCCAAAACATTTCATATTTTCTTGAATTTGTTGAACGAGAAGCTGAATACGTTTGAACTTTATAAATCTTACAGAAGCAATATCAACAGATTTTAGGATGCTCTACAAACAGTTATCATCATGTCACTCAGTATTTCATCTTACTTTAAAATTTAATACAGTTTCGATCTACTCTCGATATTTTATGAGATGGTTTCATCAACGTTGGTTAACTTTAATCAATTAGAACTCAACTTTAACTTGCATATTTAACTTGAAACTGAAGAACTAAAAAGAGACACTAAATTAGTTAAACTACGGTTAAGTCATTAAGATTAATCCAAGCCGAAAAAAAAATACTCATGTTAAATATTAATCTTACATCGCTTTTCATCCTCCTCATAAGTTTAGCAAAAAGTTAAATAATTTCAAACAGTGTATTCATCTTTTAAAAGTACTTTTTACAAGATGCATTCGCAAAATCAGAAGGTGAAGAAATTAATGGTATAAACGACAATGACTGGCCGAGTTTGTCGCAGAGACAGGAGGCCACTTAAAGTCTCTAGAAGAAAGTCCTCGAAAGGAGGAAGCGTCTGCCGCGACTCTCGTCAAACGGATTCTTTTGTCGCACCCCGCGGCATCACAGGGGTGACGTACTAGGAGGGAGAGATCAACGAATTCACAAAAAATGCTCTTTCCGTGGCGCAGACAGGGGTGAAATCAGACTGAGCGAGCCCACCCTCGACGCGAGAAGTAATTTGTAGGATCTCGTCCGCCCTTTTTCCACGCCTGTCCCCCGCCTTTTTGCAGCATTATATTCAGCGCACTGAGGGTGGCATCTAATCTTGACAGACGCCCCAGCGCCTCGCGTCGTGCTATCTTTAATATTTACACCGCCATCACGTAAGCGTAATGCCACGCGCGGTTATATTGCGTTGATACGCGAACATTATCGCGCTACGCGTGCCGCATACGTCGTGCAATATATGTTTGAACATGGAGAATTCCATCAATATTCAGTCAGATCTGATAAACTTTCCCCCTAAATTAGATGGACGAAAAAGGAGCGCGTAACGATTATCGTAAAAACGTATTTATATAGCGTTCTCATAGAGATGCACGGCACGTGCAGCGTATCATCATATCACGTATCTTTAAAAAAAAACGAGCATTGATGTCTATATTTTAACTGGTTTTGATTTATGAATACGATCAGTCGAATTATCTGACAGAGCATTAACTCTAGTTACCGTTATTGAAAATGATATAATATTATTATCGATACATAAATTTTAAGTAAGGAAATAGACCATATTAATATAACATAAATTTTTCATACTTTCATTTTTTCGCTTTTAATGATAAAATATTTATATCTAATCTAAACTTTTATATAATATAAACACAAATAACCTAATTATCAATTTAAAAGGAAAGAAGAAGTAAGCATACTATTAAATTCAATTTTTAAGAGTATGTCGTCCAATTGTGTGTGTTTCCTCATAACACTTGAATCAAATATATAATAATACAAAAACTGCTTAAAAATTGAAATCACTTATTACGCTTTCTGTTATGCTGACTACTAAAGTGATGTATATTTAATAGATAGAAGTTTTAAAAGCTTGTCTCCGCTTGTCTTAGCTTTTAATATAACAAATTAAATCTAATAACTTCGTTAAATTAATGACTTACACGTAAAATTTATATATCTATAGCATTCTAGGGTTAAACACGTAAAGAATTTTGCTGAAGTATCTACAGATTTTTTATAATTTAGCTAGATGTAGATCTAAAAATAATTTTGTTGGATTGTCAAAATAATTACGACGCTTAATCAAAATACTGCAAGTAATTTTAGCAATAAGTTTGTGCATCCTACGTATAATTATTTTATATGGTCTAAAGCAGGCCTGTCCAATTTGAGTCCGGAACCAAAACGCAAAGTTATCAACACAAAAAAATTTAATTCAGGGACTATGAAATTGGAACTATTGATAAGCGTGATCGCTCAGACGCAAAATCATCAACATTTTACAATCCCCGAAATCTTACCCATATTGATTTTTTGCATAGATGGCTTTACGTTTTGGTTCTGGAGTTGAAATTGGACAGACCTGATCCAAAGTTATTTTTAGATTTTCAGATTGATTTTCAGATTCAGAAAAAATTCACAGAAAAAACGGCTTTACTAAAGAGCTGGTTTCTAAAGATCTAATTAGATACGAGTCTAGCAAGATTTTTAGAAATTTCAATAAAACTATTTTTGAGATTGATTTGAAACTCGATAGAAAAAGTGACAAAATGACATGATAAACTTTTCATAATTATTTTATCGGTTACGTGACTTTGCTTTAAAATCCATCGACAGCCACGAATTTTCGGGCGATACCGCGTATGGAGCAACAAATATCCAAGAAAAATCACGAACGGAGCCAGTATATTTCCAAGCTACGAATTTATCCTTGTCGCAATGCGTTAAATTCGAACGTGAGTACTCTAAGATAGTGCAAGATGCGAGGCGATAGGGAAGAGATGGAGCAGAATATAAAGCAGTGGCGCACAACCACCAATTGTTCATTAAGATCACTCCAATTGTTAAAACTCTTAACTTGCTTGAAATGTTGCATTTCTTGATCGTCTCTCCAATAAAAAAAAATGCTAATCTATTTTTTTGATTGTGTGTTCTACATAACTTTACAAAAAAAAAAAATTGGCTGCGCTAAAAGAGAGAATTAATGATTGAGAATTTTAGCGGTTGAGACGCGAAGGTCCAAATGATTGAACTTTCTTTTTATAACAAAATTTACTTAAGATAGGTCATTTTGTGTAAGTAGCTGGAAAATGAGGACAAAAATGTGGCCACAAGCTCTGGCGTGGGTTGCGCGTCACTGACACAGAGGGCACAGAACTCAGGGTCGCTCGCGCGAGAAATAATAATGCAAATGAATAACGTTGCCGTGTCGGATGGTAATGCGATTTAACGTTCTCCTCATTCCAAAGGGACACGAAGGGCAAACTCCACCCTGTCCCAGCATCTCTCTCCACCGTACTTTCTGTCCACCCTCGTTTCTCTATCTCTTTATCTGTCTCTCTCGCGATTCGACTCGCACGTAGCAGATAATGGCACGTAGCCAGAACAATCGCCAGCCGCTAAATTTCAAGTCAACAAATACGGGCGCATTGCCAACCGTTATCCTACCAGTCGCTCCCATAGAGTGTTCGGGGACTTTTGTGTCCGCGTAGCCAACGATTTCGTCGTCGTGAGATTTGTTACCCGTAAACGGCCAATCTCGGGAGTTCTAATTATATTCATCGCCACTTAGCTTGCTCGTTGAAGCGAAAGTGCCGCTTGTGAATCCTTCCCACCGGTTGTTTCGCCTCAATATCTTCTTAACGATTGGCACGTAGAAGTATCGGTTTACTTTTGTTTCTGTTTGGTACGAATAGTTTAATAGTTAATAACAAAAAAAGTTTGATTCTCAAATTCTTGAATGAATTTGGGAATCAAGCCTTTTCTAGAAAAAATTAGATCGATTTTATTTCTTTTTGTTAATTATTGAATCGCTACGCAGGTTTAATATAAGAATTTAATAAATTTTGTTCTCTCTCTCTCTCTCTGTTCTCTCTAATAACTAACTGAAATGTTTTGTTTCAAAAGATCTTTCCTATGTTAAAGCGGACTATAGTTTGTAATTTATTGTTGATCAGCCTTTGTATTGCACTTTTAGAGTTCAAGTTTTATATGAACAACTTTCCTAAGTAACTTTAACTTGTTTATATGTGGTACATCTTGCCATACAATTTTCGTTGAAAACTGTATCTGGATAATTGCATTAAGATTTATGAGCTCGCAGACTTTATACGTGCTACATATTTTGATCGTTCATAAATCTCTAGCGCGGCATCGCGTATTCTGCTTTAGCGTACGCTTACAAACGATTCTGTCTCAGGCAAATGGACGTTCTCATCGTCGCAGGATGTACAGCAATATCGTTCCGCTCATATTTCTTTATTGCCGCTATGCCAATAAGTCGTCGCGGATTACATTCGCGAGATATAAGAATATTGCGACTTAATTTCGAGATATCAAAGGAAAGAATAATAAACAAAGATACCAACGTGCATAGCGGCAACAATAAACGAAAGCCGCATCTCTCTATTTTATTCTCGTACCTATGGATAACGTTGTAATAACGAAAGTGCTCCAGTGCTTATTTGTCATACAATTTTCGCAAAAAGAATTTTATATTAGGATTATATTCATAAAGAAGTAACTTATTTTAAGCTTTAGTAAATTATATATTTCCAAGCACAAATAAATAAAAAAATTATAATCTTTCAATTCGTTAAAAGTAATTTTGCGTTTTCTAGAAATGTTATTTGTTATTTAAAATAGCATAATTACAAAGAGAATGATGAATCTTGTCGAGATATTTTATTGCGAATTTTATGAAGCCTTAAATAAAATCCTACTAGCAAAAGATGAATTTAACACGTTTTTCTCAAGATGGATGCATGCTATTTATGTGCATCCATTTCAAGATAGCTTCTATGCTTACCCTTTTTCTTACATTAAATCTTCATCGAGCTGTATAAGCGCAGTTGAAGCGCAGTATTTTATTACATAATCTAACACGCGTATACATCTCAGCCGTATCTCTTATTCATGAATACTCGGCTGGAAGTATCTATAGTGATGATCTAACTAAGATTACAGTTTAGGATTCGCAACAAAGATCACCTAAACCGGCAGTAACAGTCATAATTGAACATAATAATCATTCAATAATCATTCAATAATCATCAAATTTTTATCTCGTTTCATGACTAATCACATTTTCTATTAAAAAGCAGACAAACACTATTTTTTTTCCTTGAATTAATAATTAAACGCTTCAATAAATATTTTAAAAGTTAAAAATTCTTTTATTTATTTAACACTATTTCAAACAAAAATATTATCAATAAGTAACAGATAATATTTGATATTGTAAAATTATTTTAAAATATTTCTGAAAATATTCCGTTTTGCTGTTTTTATTTTTCATTTCTATTTTTATTTTCTGAAACAATCTAGATGACATGTTACTTTCACACATAATTTTTGGAATACAAAGCTATTTTTGCTGTGTCAACTTCAGGATGAAGTGCAACCCATTTTATATATATGGATATACGCTATACATATATCATTCGTTGCGATACATAACTTATGAGGAAATAGAATTTCGCGTCTATTCCGTCTGGACAAAGAATATCTCTTCTCTGTATTTTTCGAAAGCTCAGATTCAAACTGTACGGCGTCCGCGCCCCAAATTCGACAAAACCAGCGGGTTTCCGCTTACAAGAATTTCTCAACGAAACTATTTTATCTGTTCTACCATTATGCCGTCTGTTCTGACATCCACAGATAAATAGCTCTCTTTGAATTCCCTATAGCAAATATACGAAACAATAAATTTATCTGCATCGCAAAATCGTTTTCGTTCCTCTAACATATTTATTATTAGACTTTAAAATGTCGATGTTTGAAAATTGTTTATTTAAATTTAACAAATTTTATTAAATCTAAAAAAAACATGATTGATCTTAAATAATATATATCTTATCTAAAACTAATATTTTCTTGCAAAGAAATATTTTATTTTATGAAATAATATTATATTTAGCGTAATCAAAGAAAATATTATTTCATCGAAAAATATCGCTCCAAATAATCGTATTTTTTTTTTGCCAAATATAGTATAGTTTTAATACAGTACAATTAAAAAATTGTATTAAATTGGTATTAAACAAAGTAATATTTTGTTAAAATTAAATTGTTTTAATGTGAAATAAATACAAGTCAGACAAATAGAAATTTCGAATGTTTTCTCTGTGAAGAAATCTTTTTGTATAGTACAAAATTTAATTTGTATAAAATTTAGGTAATAATATTGTTCTTTCTTAATTTTTTTCATGCGATATTTTGTTTAACTCTATAATATATAATTATAGGTATATATCATTTGCAATTTTTCGATTATACTGAGAAAAAAAGATACTTTAAAATTTATTTGTACGATGCTATGTTTATTTTATTGAAATAAATTCTGATTTAAATACAGCGAAATAAATTTTTATTATTAGGAAATAAACCATTTATTTTATTTTTTACAATTAATGAGATGTATTTCATATAAATGTATATTTGTATATTTGTATAAATGTATATTTCATCGTCACAGTCAAATTTTTTTAAAATATAAATATTAAAGAAAACATCATAACATTTGGTTGCGAATATTTCGATTTTTTTCTCAGTGTATGAAAGCTCAGAAATATTGAAATATTACAGCGTTCCTCTTTTTAAATATATCTACTAAACATTTATTGATATTATCAATTATGTACGAAAGATAAAACTATGAGCACAACTTGGCTTACTTGGTAACTAAGCAATGCTATCCAAGAAAAGACACGGATGCATACATACACACACGTAAGACGCCAGACAACGTAAGAAAAGCAATAAGAGGATATGAATGTATATACGTTATCCTAAAATTATGAGGATCGTGGGTGGGTTAAATCGCCTCGATACAATTTGAAATTATGGCAGACGTTGGTGACTTAGCTTCGCCGCAGTGAATATATGTGTACATACGTGCTCTAGTTATTCTCTTTTTCTTCTCCAAAAGAGGATAAGCTAGGACACCCTCTCCTCTTCCGTCCGCACCGTATAGTCCCTGTTCTAGAAAAGGGGTGATAGAGGTGGACGATGTGGGCTGGGCGTCAGCGGGAAGAAACTGGAAGTTAAAACGTCGGGCGTCGTAAATTCCGTCGCTCTAAGGCCGAGAAATCGAAAACTATTTCGCCACGCCCCATAGATTACATTGTGAAACTCAAAGCACATACGAAGAAAGCAGAAAAGGGAGGGTAGGACGGTAAGAGATCGGAGTTGGTGCTGCGCTTCCCGAGGTGGAAAACGAACGCAAATAAACGACCGTGCGGAAGTTATTGGTGACCGTCCTCGATAGTGTGCGTTGTCGCGTTGCCCGCGTCTAACTCGCAGTTTATTAAGTGCGACATTTCTTAGCTACCGCAGACGAGTAAAACGAAAAAGAGCTTTCCTTGAAAGTCGATACATCACCGGCGCGTGTTCTACTTTCTGAAAGAAAAGCCGTCGGCCTTCGGAAACGGTGTGCGTACGATTGACTCACGACGAATCCCCAGACCCGCCTGATCGTAATGAAGTTCCGTCGCATTCATTCCGTTCGGAGAAACGATTGAAAGGGTACAATTTCCGTTTAAACTCTCTCAACGCCACAGACACAGAGGGAGAATTTACACTTCTTTCATTGTTCTCTCTTTGTAAACGCTCAATTAAAAAGTGATAGTTCAATACAATAGAAAGAATCATAATCTCTGAATCACAATATAAATAATAGGTTGTTCGTTCCTTTTCTGATAACTTTTCGGTTGATTTTTCATTATTAAGGTTTTCATTAATTCTCACTTATACTTTTCTATCTTTCTGCCATTAATCTCTGCCTTTGAATTTTGCTTACTCACTAAGGATCAAGTGAATAAATTACTATGAAAATTAAAAAACCCGTTAAAAACATTTCTCCAGAATAAAGAATTATTGAATAAATAATTATTGAAAAATGAAAATTTTCAACTATGAGTTCTGTTTTGACATTAGATCCTTCTTCATTGGAAGTATTATCCTTTTGGAATTTGAGATTTTTAGGTTCCAATCAAATTCAGCGATACCAAAAAGTTTCTAAAAATAAATTGAATTTCGCATTAATCAGAATATATATAATAATAAGATTGGAATATATATTTTTTTGAAATTTTAATTTTAGTATTCTGAAATTTTAAGGCCAGAATTCAAATTTATAGTGATTCCGAAAATCCTTAGAAAACAAAGTCTTCTTTATGTTTCTTTGTTAGAAAGTTCTCGAAAGGTTAGAGGATCAATATATTATACTACATAGTTCTCCGAGAAATGTCTAAAGGATGTCTGGAGGACATGGAGGATGTCTCGGAGAAGCGTGAGAATGATAGACTCGACTATTCGACAACTAGTATCAATCTGTTAGATCAGTCTTCTTGTCATTA
Organism: Atta colombica; assembly: GCF_001594045.1. Taxonomy (NCBI): domain Eukaryota; kingdom Metazoa; phylum Arthropoda; class Insecta; order Hymenoptera; family Formicidae; genus Atta; species Atta colombica. The sequence continues at coordinate 1,212,100 of NW_017259351.1, forward strand.
CTTTAGGATACGTCAACGTAACTTTATCCTTGATAACAATTGCGATACGATAGCACGAATAAGAGGGAACTGGTTGAGAATTTTCATTTGTAATCTCTAACATACAATGCTTAAACAACTAAAACGACTAACAAAGCTTCTGTCGGAGATAGTTTTATCACGATATTGACAAGTGACGTAGTTTACGAATTACGAAACGGAGTTTCTAAATAACAAATATCAGCGAAGAAGATAAAATCTAAAACTCTTCATGTTTAAATAATTATAGAACTGGACATAAATTCAATTAAGCATTCATTTTTCAGAAAAAACAATGAGGGAAAGAAAGAAAAAAAGAGAAGAGATATTGTTTCTATTTTTTTACCATATTATTCATTTATTATTTCACAATGTTACATTTTTTCCATATTTCTTCATCAACTTCGTAACTCGTGAAGTATTACACCCTTTACTTACTCGTAGGCTTTCTTTATGTGAATTTATTGTTGGTGCCTTAAAGGCGATATACGAATGTAACGTTCGAATGCGCAAAAATCCAACCAGTTTTTCTCCCCGATGCAAACAAACGCATGTTTGCTGTGAAATCTGTACGATATTGTTCACAGGAGACATCGTAACGACCAAATGGCGCGATCGCTCAGATAGTATAGATCGCGAGCGAGAATTTACGCCAGGACCGAGTGCTGTGGCCAGTGAAAAATCACGTTATTACTTGGCCAGAGCGGCGAAACAGTGGCCATGCGTGTGTGCCTCTGTGACAAATAGCGGTATCGTAAAACGAACAAGTATCGCCCGTTGTCTCGACAAGACTACTTGGCCACGTCTATTTCGAAAAATTGAATTCGACCTTAGGACCAGATGGCTACGAATCTAACTGAGATCAGTCGAAATATATCTTGTTTTAAATTTTTTACTCCGATCCATATATCGTAAGTATTCGTACGATTACAGAAATGGTATCGGTATCACGTACAGCTTGAAACTGGAATTTTCGCACGAATTATTGATACGTAGCTTTCCTGTATATTTTAAAAACTGACGTTTATCGTAAAACGTATCAAAAACTTAATCCTCCGTCGAATGTTGGACTATAACGGCACAGTCGATTTTTTTTGATTGTGCATTCTGGTAGATAAATTTAAATCTGTAAAAAAAATAAGTAAAATACAATCCAACTTCTATGATAATAAAAATTCGTTGTTAAAGCTTTCATAAATATATTATATAAGAATTTTTTCAGATTTTTATATAGTCCGGAACAATATAAATAAAAATCTGCACGCGAGTTCGAAAACTCAAGTTGCGGATAAAAGGCGAAAACATTGCAATAGGTTGTCATAAAAATTTCTAGTTTCTCTTAAATAAAAATAAGCAGTAACAAAATATAAATATGTCTACAGCAAAATAGTATTGAGACAACAGGACAAAGGAAGCTATTGTTATGCTCCTTTAGAGTACATATTGCCACTTGTAGAACATTGCATTTCACGATCGATCCATCTATGTGCAATTTTCAAAAGATTCTGAAATTTTTTCAAGACTATCATATCCTAGAAATTTAGAAAATGTGATATGTAAACAATGCCGATGACATTCTTGACATTCTTTGTACGATCACTGAATGATTTTTAATACTTACAATTGCGATTACGTGTAAATAGAAAATTTTAGGAAATAAATGAACAAATTGATTCTCTGAAAGATTTAAAGAAATTGTAGGACAATATTGACAATGTCTATTTTTAATCAAGTTACTATCTCTGATCATATTTATATAAATGATATTAAATAAATTAATTTCAAATATGTTTAAATAGAAATTTGAATAAAATTATATACATACAAAAATAATTCTGTTTTTTCGATTAAAGCGAATCTTAGTACTTTATAATATTCATATACAAATTTTGTATATACATTTTTCTACAAATCTCAGCTGAGGTAATATTTTTTGCAATATAAGTTTTCTACAATATTTTATAATCAATAGTATTATTATTAAATTCGCAATTAGCGTTATTTGTGATGTTATTTTCAGCTTCAGTTTATGATTGCGTTTCAAATCTATATGAACATTATTAAGCACCAAAATCAGCTTTAATCGTAAATAGGATTATTTCTCTTATTTGATTTGACGGTCTAAATTTCACTTATAATTAAAAATTATATTTTGCCGATGTCAGAAGTTTCTTGCGTGTAATACGTTAGCAATCGTGCAAAAACGTCATAACGCATTTTCCTCTCTGTTGTTCCATAAATTTCTACATTTAGAACTCTAGGTGGTTGATTTATGAGTCCTTCTTATACAACAGAGAAGTACATTCGAGAGAATTTCCCAGGTCCGAAATTATGCAATAATTATGCGTTGATTAAAGAAAATCCACGTTGTTAGAGCTTCCTCGGCCATCGTAGTCGCGTTGCAACACAAATGTTAACGAAGACGTTATTCAGAAATAAGGAATAGCAATCTCACAGAAATGCACGCGTGTTATCTTTACGTATTTTGCTTTCACGTTTAATCATAGTAGAGGAATTTTGAAAGCGGTATTTAAAATGCGGAAGCAGAACAGATGAATATTATATTATTCAATCTTTAGATATATTTAAACATTCATAAAATCTGTTCATTTTGCCGGAACTATCGAAACACGGCATAATACAGGTGTGGATAGATTCGTAAAATATTTTAAATTGCCCGAGGTAAATTGTGGCAACAGTAAAAGTATCCATTACAAGATAAGGCGAATGATAAATGAGCAGAAGAGCATCGCTTTCTTTACAAGAAAACTGCTTTCTTGAGGAGATACTTACTTCCACTGGCGCGATACATTTTGCGAATCGTTAGTTTGCAACAAGAGTCTCGAAGAGATCAGATAACTTTCTCGTGACGCTTCATCACTAAGACAGAAGTCTTGAAGAAGATGTGAAGAGTCGTGTATAGGTCGACGGGAAATTGATGACACGGATCTACGAAACAGGTCTATTAAATGAGCTCAAGCGAAACGAATAGAAGAAGCGGAATAAGCTAACCTGAACATGTGACATCATTGTCTACTACCAATATCAAGGCAACACGACGTCAACGTGAAAAGCAGCTGACCGTAAAAGACAATAAGAAATATCAACGTATCACCAATAACATCGGTGGACATCGGGAGAGATATGAGATAACTAAGAAATAAGAAGAAAACACTTGTGGAAAAGACACAAAATGTAACATGTACCTTAATTTAAAAGGATATGAGATGTGCGGAACTGGAAGATTCTGAACATATTTTTTTATTCTGAAATTCCGAAATCTAGCAATTAAGTTTCCGCAATGCTCTCGAGGAACTGCATTCGTTTATTTGCGTATGCTAGCGAAGCAGGAAACTTTATACCCTGTATATTTATTTTAATGATTTTACTCTTTACTGTTTGTTTTTAGTTTGCCTTTTCTATTATGTAAAAAATATTCAGGTCACTCCTCAGAATCTACAAACTAACTGCGCCACAAAGGCGGAATGAACGAAGAGCCTCCATTTCAGACCCTCATTGCTACAGGGTACGTTTCCCCTTTGTTTGCGAGTAGAATCGCGAAAGGATCAAATAACTTTCTCTGGGTTCTTCATCTTGTCGCCCCGAGTGATCAAGGAAAAGAATAAACGTTCGTTGACAGTCTGCAAGTTGAATTCTTGACCGAGAAGAAAATAAAAACTCTTTAAGTGTGACAAATTGAAAACTATGAATATCGCGATGATGATTGCTGGTTGCTGTAAATTTAGTTTTGTTTTCGTTCGAGGTGCTTATCAACTTTTAATACATAACATTTAGCTCATTCTTTAACTTTAGTATAATATTTATTATTGTCATTATAATGTTTCTCTTTAATAATTATTCGAAAAAAAATGGTGAAAAGTTTTGAGTTAAATTCTAACATTCTTTGTAACAATCGAATAAAAGGCAAATGAAATTGAAAAGAATAACGTTTTTCAGATTTTTTTAAAACAAATCATTTTTATACATTCAGAAAGTCTTTCTGCGATTATTTCGTCGTGATACGCAAATAACATGGCGACGTTCGTCAAGTATGCGAAATTATCGGCTGGATATATGATTTATTTTCGATGGAAATCGAAGGATACCCAGATAGTGCGATATATGATTTACTCTGTGCGCGTTGAAGCAGGATCTTTCTCGCGTATTTTCCGCTTTTCTGGTCACACGACGCACGAATTGTGCATGCATGCTCAAATCTTCCGCTGATTTGAGTGCAATGTCAATGCCAGATTGCACGCATTATGTGTGAACGTAGGAATATTGATTTGGTGAAAAAAGTCGCACAACAATAAAAAAATTAAAAATAAAGATTCTCTCTCTTTTAAAAGTTGATTAAATTATATCTACGATTTTTCAAGTCACGGAACTTTGTAAAGTTCGTAAAAACTTTTGAGATTTTTATTATTATAATATAATATTAATTTATTTTTTTCGTCTTATTTACCGTGAATAAAAGATTATTAATTATCTTTTACTTCCACCTTTTACTGAGTGCATCAGATAATCTTTTCCTTTCTTCATTATATCTTATCTCATTATGTATCACGTTATAAATAATACAATATATGCGTCTGTAACGCTTTTAGTTTCCTTTTGCTCTCTCACTGTAATTAAAACATAAACTGTACGCAGAAAATAAATAATTCATTAAATATAATTTCATCATTCGGGTTGGTATCTAATGACTTATCAATCTTATATAAAATGATAAATTTATGAAATCTTCTAATGTACCTTCTATATAATCCGCCATGTATAATTCATGTCATACCGCGTGACCTAGTCCGGAACTGCAATACAGTCGCATCGTGCGATATAGCGGATTCTTACAGTATGACAAGTACGTAGTCATGAAATAAGTGTGTGTCCCGCTACAATATACAGCCCACTGACGTGTTTCGTGCACAACGGATATAACTCGTATATCACGCCTTTGATCATATGCATGGTTGTTATTACCGCAATGAGGTATCACGCAATCGTGGAGATGAAATGAATGTGATTGAGCCACACATAATGTATATGTGCGACTATAATTATACGCTTCCGTACGAGAGCTGCAAGCTCATCGCTATTCAAAATAGCGACAGATACTGTCGTGTGGAAGAAATTTGCGTTTAAAGGTCATATCTCCCGAACATATAACATTAAAACAAACACTAACATTATACGTTCACAAGCGAAACTCGTTTTTTTTATGACTATTTAACATGCGCCTATTTTCAACGTATTGTGGCGAAGAAAAATATGAAAATAATAAATTAGCTCAAAATAAATTTTTTATATGACTATATTAAGTTCCAAGCTTAAGATAAAGGAATAAAAATAACAAAGATCAAATTAAACTAGCAAAAACAGATAAAAAGCTACACAACAATGTTTCATTCATACATAAATTAATAAAAACTAAGTCTATATATGAGTATAATTGCATTAAGTTAAAAATTGGATTTTATTTTATTAATTTAGATGAATAAATTTAGATAAATATTGTTAATTTTTTACCTCTCTGCTTTTGCTCGTTTCATTTGACTTTTCTTTATTGCTTTACATAAAACAAGGTGATATTATTATATATCATTTTGTTAAAGGCAAAGGTCATTTCTTATTGTTATTAATTAATTGCTCTAAAAGAAATTACACATTTAATAATAAAACATGTACATCATCTCGCTTTCTTACATCCTTCGCTCCCAAAAAAGAAGCTTTTTTGACATCATGTCAAGATTGTCCAGAATGTCAATTCGGACATAATGTTTATACCCTAATCGCATGCATGGTCGACCGAGAGACTTGTCGCACGTGTTATTATGTTACAAGGTGTAGTATAATAATATTACTTCGCTATACTCATTCGTGCCTAAAGATAAAACGAAAATGTGCAGCATCATGGAGCCAAGATAACGCGTTCACGGAAACGTGACTGTCAGAAAATTGATCCGACATGACGGATGAACAGAAAAGATGTATCCGACGTAAAAATGTAAAAATTTCGACTCTAGGTTGTTGTTCTCATCAGACTCGACTGTATTCGTAGTTTATCTGATTCCCTATTGCGCCGAATGGATCTAGCGATGTTGCTATTGAAAATAGCGACAGATACTGGCGTACAGAAAATTCACATTTACAAGTTATATTTTTTTTCGCTATAACTGTTGTAGTTTCAAAGTTATATCCCCGATTTTGATAGAAACAGCGAAATCAAATGATATTGTTGACATTCTATCTCTAAAAATTAAAATTCCAAAAGATAGTCCAAAAAACTGAACATATATTTATCGGATAGATTTGTATTTATTGTTACTTAAAAATACTTTTTCGTTATTCGCACAGAAAAAAAAATTTTGCTAAAGTATCGAAAAATTCAACTAAATATAGAAAATCTGAATATAATTTTATTGAACTATCAAAATAATTATATAGGACACTCAAGTACAATAAGTATTTTATATATATATATAT
>NW_017259351.1:1218700-1235478 GCF_001594045.1 Atta colombica
TTATTCTCTCTCGTGAGGTCACTCATGTCTGAACAAAATTTTGCACATCGCGTACGCCGGTAAAGTACTAAAATTACATTTCAGGAGCACAGAAAGTTCAAAAAGAATTTAGTATGTCATCAATTCTGATTTCATTTTCAGATTCAAGAGAATTCTTTCCAGAACTTTTCAGAAAAAGAATTCTTTTTGCATATGAAAATAAATTCAGAGTTGATAACATATGACGAAATTCCCTTTTAATTCTCCATGCTATCTGGGATAGTTTCATCAATTGTTATTATCATTTCACTTTTTAATCGTATACTAGAAAGTTAAAATTAAGAAAATTATGATTGAAAACCATCTTATTAGTGCAGTAATCCTTTAATAGAAAATGTAAAACGCGAATGACTCCATAATGATAAGAAACAGAAAATGACGAGAAGGAGTAATAGTTAATTATTTTAATGGCCCAGCACAAAATTAATTTCAAACCCGTATCTAGCTAAATTTTTCAATACTTTAGCGAAAACCGTTCTTTCCATGCAGTATAAACCCTTTATCATACGATTATATGTTTAATATGAATACATATTGTAATATGTACTTAATAATCCAAACTTTCCTTAGTCAGCTGATCACATGTTTTACTATCATTACGACTCTCTTCCGAAGTTGGTAAACTATTCTCTATAACTTACTTAGATTTATTTTATTGTCTTTCCCAACCTTTTGCAGAGCATTTAAACTCGACCGTATGTTACGATCCGCCTTTAGTGTCGCTTGAGCGTGCTTAGACGTCTCGAGACTTTCTCGATTGTTGTATGAGCTTCGTTCACATTCGCTTGTACAGTAGCATACAAAAATGTAATTTTACCAAAGTTACCCTGAATTTTTCTTCTGCAACTGCTGATATACCGCTATCTAATTAGCACTAAACATGGGACTGATTCCCACTGAATACTATACTTCAAAATAAATGAAATAAGTGGAAAACACCATTTTTAATTTTCGTGTCTAATAATATCCTTTATAAATTTATACAATTTTCAATTCAAACAAATTGTGCTTGACCGAAGATGGCGTTTTCTATTAATTTGTGTTTAATTTTATCAGTCGAATCGTTTAACTTAATATTTCGTTTAACTTAATATTAGATACATACAATTTGGTTATTGTGTAATTTCCAACTGGAAGAAAAAAATAAAACGAATGTTATAACAAGAGGGATGAGAAATGTGCACAATGAGCGGAAGAAGAAGGAAGATCAACGTAGAAAACGAGGACCAACGTAGAAAATCGGTATCACGCAGAACGTGATGCATCCAATATATCGAGAAAATAGAGGCTACACGAATCTCCAAATGGAAACAAATGGAAGCGAATCGCATGAGTGCCGAGCGAGTTGAGACTGCGGATGTATATTCAGATACGGCAATATACGAGAGGGATGAAGAGAGAGAAAGAGAGATGAGAGACCGGATGTTGGCCGTTACATCTTGCTCGTCTATTTTACTGAGTAAATTTACATATACATGATAACGATGCCGTGACTTTTGCTCATATTTAACACGTCAGTGAACAGCAATGGGTATAACCATTATAGCGAAGTTTATTTTGTCATGTATCCGCCTATACCAAACTATGTTCCTTGATTTTGGCACGCTTATGATCGTTATGCTCCCCATTTTTTCGCTGGATTTTTTTGTAAATTTGCTGAGTTTTTTATAGAACCAAAATTGAAATAAATTAATATTTTCTGATCTAATTTCTGATCTTCGACAGATGTTATTTTTTAATTTTCAAAAACTTTCATGTATTTTTTAATATAAATCCATAATTATTTTTAATATAAGTATTATATGTTAAAGCACAATGAAATATTAAATAAATATTAAATCCTAAAAATGATTTTATCATTATTATTACAAAAAAGTTTAAATTAATTATTATTAAATTATTAAGTCTTTATGTATTAAGTATTATTAAAATATTAAATTATTATATCTTAAGTATAAAGCTAAAATTATAAGAAACTAATATAAACCAATATGATTCTTAAAGAACAATTAATTATTCATAGAAAAAATTCAGCACTTATGTTTGAAAAATAAATTTTTATGATCCAATAATGTTCTGTCATTAAATTTTTAATCGCGGACAACTGGAAACGGACAAGTATTGGAGCATTGCAAGTAAGGCGGAAAGACTGTAAAGTTGGAGAGTAAGTCTCCATTTCTGCAGTCTCCGCGTTCCGGTAAATAAGCCTCGAAAACAAAGAGGAAAAGAGCAAGGAAATTGTATGGATTTACGTTTAGAAGTATATTCGAGTCCTTCATTGCATTTACTTATCCGCGGTAATCATGGTTTCCAAGATCGCTCTCCGCCTTTTACTATTACTGAAACAGCATGAATTAGACTTGTAAGATTATTAAATGTATTGTTCTGAACAGTATAATTAATGTCAAAGTGGCTTTACTTTAATGATTTTATTTTTAAAAATAAAATATAAAATTATTTTGTATCATTTATTAATCGGAATGTTCAAAATCTATTATAACCATAAAAATACTTAAACTTTTATTATTAATTCTTGTTCTTTATTAAATACAAATAACATGTTCTAGTTACAATTTTTTAAAAGAACTTGGTTTCTTTTAGAGAAAGTATCTATGTTCGTCCCCAATAGAATAAATTTTTTATCATTAATTGCGTTGGCTCTCTCAGATAATTTCATTAAAACACACTGAACTTACGAGAAAAGTTCATAAATTCCGCTTAAGTACCGACGTTGCCGAGTCTCCTCAACGAGGAACGAGATACATCTTGATCAATTAGTCGAATGATATCATTCCGTTACACGATATCTCCATTTCTCGCTTCAAATACGATAAATCGTTATCATTGCTTGATGACAATGCCAATGTTTCTGTGTGCAATTTATTTCAATATTCTATTTGTAAACGAGATTACTTATCCTTAAATATTCATAATTATTAATAGTATAAATGATAACTCAAAAAAGGATATCACTTTACAATCGCAGCGCGTGGTCCATCATTATAACACTTTTGCAAAGCTTGTACAAGCCCATGGAATGCACATTACAAACTATCTCAGTGACATTTTTTTTATCGCCGACTCTACGCTTTTACCACCGGTAGATCGTAAAAGTGTCCGCGATGTCTTTTACGATACCACCGAAAAACTTTGTCGTTGAGTTCGTTTTTGCACGTAACAGCGCATTCTTTTTCATTCGCGATTTACGAACATACATCGATTCCGAAAAAATTGGCAGAAGAGAGAATTTCATTACGTTTCCTTTACATCTTGTATATAAATATCTTTTTTTGTATTATTTTAGAGAAATATATTTTAAAATATGTTTGGAATTTAATAATACATGTTAAAAATTATTTAATTTATTATTAAACATTCAAAAGAGAGGAGGGCTGTAATTTTTATGTAAAACGATATATGTAGTAAAATTGATAATATATATTCAATATCAAATGTCTTAGGATAATTAAATTTTAAATAAGATGTCTCTCAAATTATTAAAATCTTAAATAATCAAAATAAGTAAAGAGACCATATTCGGCGAATTAAAATCTATTTTAATTTGCCGGATATAGTCTCTTTACTTATTTTGATTATTTAAATCAATTAAACTTTTTTAACTCAACTTCTAGTAGCAAATCAATAAAATTACTTCAATTACTATCAATAAAATACTTCAGAAGTTAATTAAACAGTTTTAACCCATTCTTAGCGTATCTTGAAAAATCATACAATTTATTAAAATGTTTGCTTTAAAATCTCTCACTATTTGGTCCATTTATTTTTTACATAATAAATAATTTCACTAAAAATCGAGTAAAAAAATGATAAAATAAGATAAAAATGTGCTGTCTTACATAAAATACATTTAAATTTTTAATTACTTCATGTTAACGTTATATCTTTCAAATAATATAATAACTAAGAATTATTCCAAAATAATGAGTACACCGGCAGATGAGTACACCGGCAAAATAAATGAATTTATGTATATAAATTTATGTATATAAATAAAAGAGAAGTGCTTTTCGCCGATTCTTTATTGATAAAGAAACATCTTATTCACGAAAGAAGAAACCATAGTATTCTCATTTAAGTAGATGAGAAACGCTCTCTCACGCTGTCTCTACTAACTTTGGCAAAATGTATCGCACTTATAAATTACATGATGTGACCAAGGCTTCATTTAATCAAGTCATTTATTGAGGATGTGCGTTAATTGAATTTTGATACTCAAATTCGTAATTCTTGTAAAATAAATAAAAGCCACTTCGAAGTTAGAAGTCGCTCTTTACGTAAATTACATTGACAGAATTCATAATCAAAAATACTTTACGGATTACTCCAATTTTATATAAATCTTATAATACTCTACATCTGCTACATTAAATATCCACAGTTAGGATAAACTTGAGTAAAATGGCAATTGGTCTTTAAAATAGAAAAAACATACTTTTATTTCTGTTATCTTTAATAATATTTATAACATTTTCTCCGTATAACCTTTTCTCCTTTGACTATTATAATATAATATCCGAGTTTAGCCTACTGATTACTACATTGACAAATTATGACTGTAATTACAAAACTCGTCAAACGAAAACATATTGTGAATTATTTTCAAATAAGAATATTAAATAAACAAACGTTTTATCTAATCTTTCGTCTGGTACAATTTTGTACAAAAAAGAAATATTTCACAAATACTCTACGATAAAATACGATTTTTTAAAACAAAAATTTACAAAATGAATTTTTCTTATATTTATTGAATTTTTCTTACTTGTTTGTGGAATTTAAACGCGATTATATTTTTTTATATTTTCCTATCAATTATATTTTTATTTTTTATGTCTATAGAATTTTTTTTACATATTTATGAGCTTTACGCGCGATTATAAAATGCGACGATAAGCCAGTGTGATAAAGTTTAACAAAAGTTGTAAGTACCTACGTTCGAGGATACAGAAAACAAGGAATATTCTTTACTCTTAATATATTTGTCCTAAATATTAATGCATGAATAAGAATATTTATAAAGCTTCTTTAATTCCTGCAAAGTTAGTACAGTAAATTAATTCTATCTTTGATGCGGTATTAGTGATCTGAAATTTAGTTATTTGTTTTTATATCGTGAAATGTAGAAATGTCGTTGTCGGCGAACTCCGTGAAAGACAATATAAGTTCTAAAGTTCTCTTCGCATTCAAATTATTTACAAAGCGCACTGTTCATATCGAGCGTTCTACATTCAATTGGAACAGTTGATACTACGTCTATTGATAAATGAAACGAGATTTGTTTGGTCTGTCAATTGGTGGTGTGCGAATTTCCTGTGTGAAAATAGCGTCGCGATTTGTTTCTGCGGCGTGGATGGAAACAGAAATTCGTCGCTTTCTTGTATGCAAACAACATCCTGTATTTACGACTAATTTCGGTCCAATCGCAATCCAAAGTGTCAAATGTTGATTTTTCCCGATAAATCATTTAATTACGTCAATTAACTTGTGTCCGACGATAATATATTCATTTCACCGCAACACAACGCGATCTAAATTCCACTGTCTCTTCGCATTTGCCTGCATGATCGGTCAAAAACAGATTAGCCAGAACACACGTGAACCCGTGCAGAACTAAAAGATCCTGCAAACACTATGATTTTTTTACAGATAATTTCGACGAATTCTGTTAAACGGATGAAGTAATTGTGTAAAACGTATCCACGAATTTAATCTCGGACTTCAAACTGTTCTTTTTTACACCAATTACATTTAAGGAAGTAAATAAAGTAAAATGGTCCAAGGCGAATCGACTCAATTTGTGTACATTGTTAAAAAATTTGATTAAGTTTTAATATATATTCTTAATTGTTAGAATTTTGGGTTTTATATATTATAATAATAAGATGATATTAGTATGGCATTTCTTATCGCGCAATAAAGAAAAGCAAGAAGAGAAAAATCTAATTTGTTCCAAAATTAAGTCCATCAGTTTAATGGACTGATTTAGTAAATCATATACTATAAAAATCATAATTTGCATAAATTTCAACATATCTTTTCATTATAAAGTCATAAAATTTGTGATTTATATGAGATTTCTTTATGCTTGCAATTTTTGTGCTTGTATTGTCGACTAACACTGTACGAACGATTTTGTTGAAGTATCTTATATAAAATTGTATTAAAAAATTTAGATATATACAGATCTGAAAATAATTTTGTTGGACCATCAAAGTAATCATGTTGGAAATTCTATGAACTTCTATAAAATAACTTTATCAATCCTATTATTTTGGTAGTTTATCCATATCTAGCTTTTTAGATCTAGCTTTTTATTTCAGCAAAATTATTTTTCTATGTAAATTATACGCAATACAGAATTGTTATTTATTATTTCCGATGCAGAAGAAGCGTGTGGAAGTAACTAGCAAAAACAGCTTGTTTTATTAAGTTCGAATTAAAAAAAAAATTAACAACTGTCGACTATCACAAAACTTATATTGATCCGATTTGCCTCGGTCTTCTTTCCTATAACATTAGTAATCTACTTTTTTCTAAATAATAAATTAAAAAGGACTGAATGTTTTTCTATCATAAGAAATTTAATGATGACAATGATAATAACTGTCGCCTTAGTGTGTGTATGTGATATTATTAATTAAAAACTCTCGATAATTAGAACGTTAATTAAGGCTGAGAATTTCTGTCAGAATGTGCAACTTTGTTTGCGACTTTAGATTTGCAGCTCACTTCACTATAATTACAGAAGGCACTCTACTTTTCAGCTAAGCTCCCGACGAACTCTTCTCCAACTCGTTTCCATTCTTCCCAAGGCAGCCGCCTCTCTTGCTGTCGTAGTGAAATTGTTCGATATTCTCTCTATTTTCGAGAAGGTGCGGATGTTATTTGAAACGTGGATTTTGCCCTTCTTTCTCGTTTAATTTCCTTAGAAGATTTACGAGACCGATTTCTATCCGAATTTTCCAAATTTTATCATGAACTTTAACGTTAATTACGCAAGCTTCTCGCGCAAGAAATTCTCGCGCGATACTTGCGTGTACATGATGTTATCTTGTATGTACATCGTCTATAAAAATCGCTTCATTGTTTTTATCGCGTAAATTACGTATAGAACTTAATAATTCATTTTTATTAAACAATAAAAGCAGCGATCAATGTATTATTGTAAGTTTTGCTGTATTTTGATAAAATATCAAGAATAAGAACAGTAATTGGAAATATGTTTTCATATTATGTCATTATATTTAAAATGTAGTTTTTGATATTCCAAAACATTAAAGTACATTAAACGATAATTATCAAGCAACTCCACATCACTTATATTTGAGAAATTTCTCGTAAAAGTAAATACCTGAGTGATGTGGACGAAATAGAGAAAAGAAGCGAAGAGATGATAATTATGTTTTCCCAATTATTCTCGCTTATCACGACATAGATAACAACGTTATTTTTGATTCAATCAATTTTACAGCATTATGTACTAGAAAATGAATTTAACGTTCAGTCATTTTCGATACGTGCCGCGTCATAGTAAAGCGCGGTATTTGTGGTATTACAACGGCAAATCTGGTATGCATTAACACGACATAAAACTACCGCTAAACGGTAATCGAATATCGTCTAAGTAATATCGCTCGTCGCGACCTTCTATCGCATTAGATATATGATCGTATTATCTGATAATCGTATCGATAAACTAACGACGCATTAAAGATCGTTATTTCAATGTACTAATGTAAAATCACTTATTACAAAAAGAACAGTTTTGCTAGGTATCTAAAAGTTTAACTAAACCACAGATTTGAAAATAATTTTGTTAAACCATTAAAATATTGTAGGAATTTCAAGCATGATAAGCAATGCCGCAAAAAGTTTTAACATTCTAGCAACCAGTTTGAGCATCCTACATAATTATTTTATAATTTTGTTGGTTCAACAAAATTATAATATTTCCAGATCTATTTAGCTAAAGTTTTATTAGATATCTCAGTACCTTTTCTGTATTTTTATTTTTACAGTTCTACAGAACAAAATTTTTATTTATGAACCAACATATTAATATATTTGTTTTCTCTTGTAGGATTATTATTTATAATTAATTTATTAATTCATTTATTAATTTAAATTAGAACTTTCATTTTTTGTCGCTCCATAAAATATTTTATAAAAAAGAGTAGAGTGAAAAATAGATGTGAATATAGATATGAAAAATAAATTCGATTAAGTGCTAAATTAAAACAAGTATGCACTCTACAGTTTGTCAGTTTTCAGTGTCATTTCGATAAATTCGTAAACAAAATTTCTGTAAATTCGTAAAACGATACATGCATATTTACATTTATATAAATCTTGTACTAAGTGACACTGTGAAATGTTGCGGGTTTAAACGAAGATACAAAACCTAATGGAGAGTTGGCCATGGTTGCTCTGTGGCTATCGTAAATCCGAGAGCTGTCGCCACTTATTGCAGCCAATGTACTATGTGGCAAGCGAGAAAGGAAGCAACAAAGACGCAGTAGTGAAAAATTTGCGTAATGTTCCTATATTTATATGCGGTAACAGTCGCGTAGTAATGGACGCGCCATATGATTGATACGATCAATGGATCCACGAGTGAGATCAATAAAAATCATTCATCGACTCGTCGGAATCGTCAGGCAGGATCAGCGGAGAAATGCAAAAAATTTGGACGATGATGGAAATACGAGTGTGAAAAAGAGATACAGAGCAAAAATGCGAAAAGAATCAAGAGCGAGAGAGAAACAGAGAGAGAGAAGAATAAAAATTTTAAGAGGAAGCGCATAGAAACAGATGGAATAGAGCGCGAAGTTAGAAGGGTTGTAGCAAGAGCTGGTTGCAGGTCAATTTAATCCTGGACGGTAGTTCAAGTCCACTTAAGTATCTGGTAAATAGATTCCGATTGAGAGTACCTATCCTAGATCCCTGCAGACATTCGATTCTCTTTGCTTCGCTCGGAGCGAATAGAACTCAGATCCGCTATTCACCGCATTCATCCGCATTCTATCCGCCTAATCGCCCATTCCTCCTCCGTATATTCGAACCAAGTCTAAGACAAAACGAAAAGTTATTTGTAGATACCATAGAGTTAATATTCAAATCAATAGCCATTCATTCAGATGTCGATGATCGAGCGGATTATGATCCGTTAAAATAATAGTGAGAATATCAAGATCACATCGACAAATATTTCCATGATCGTGAAAAATAATTTCGGAGGCGCAATCTTAATTCTTGAAACATATATCATTAAGATAAAAAAATTCTAAAATGAAAAAATCTAAAAAATAATTGTTTTCTGTATTTAAATTATCGTAATCAATGAAGCATTTTTCGATTAGCTAATCAAGCTTAAACTTTTCTTAAAACTAGATGACAGATTTACTAATGCATATCATTTATTAAACTACCACAGATTTAGTTCTGTTGTTAACTTTAAAATTTATGCTAATTATTTTGTAATTATGCAACAGGATAGATTAAATTCTGTTTCTCACCCTTCTTTCTTGTTATCTCGTCTTGCGTCAAGAATGGCTTCTTCAAGAATGATGCTATTACATTACCTGCTACATTAATCATTTTTTACGTAAGAAAAAATTACGTAGTATCTACTTATTTATAACATTAATTTTGTAATAGTTTCTTATCAGTCAATAACAAATTGTAAATAAATATTACAGACATTTTAATAAATAATTATTTGTTAATTAATTATTTATTTATTAAAATGTTTATTATTTTTATTTTGTTACTGAAATTTAAAAATAAAAAATATGAGGTCTTAAATTATAAATCTAATTGAATTATTTTTGAATGGTAATTGTATTACCATATCGTGTATCATTGTTAGCTTTATTGAAAATTTGAGAATATATATGTGTACATGTTACATATATATTATATAATCATTTGTATCTAATAATGAAAAGTAACTTAATATCAAATGTCAATTAATAAATTCGCATTATTGAAATATTCCCAATATCGTCAGTACGTCAAATCTAATAATTGGAATAATTTAATAGTCACAAGAGATAAATGTACACGATGTTCAAAATTTTGAAAATTATTAGTTATTTCTCGTTAAATACTAATTTATGCACAAGTATATCTATAGTATTCCTCAATTGTATATCATCTTTAGTCGAAATATAGTATCATATAAAGAAATATAGTATCATATAAAGAATGACGACAGATCTTGGCGTTGCCATCTCATTACTTTCAATTCGCGACCTGATTTTACGAATTGCTCTATTTCGTTTAAATAAGTGAGTATAAGAAGAGGAATGCCACAGAGAGTAGGTACCGTCTTCATTTCACGTTCTCTCTTATGACTTCTTTGAGAGTCGCTCATTACTTCATACGATAATTTGTCAGTTATATTTTACTTATAATAGGGAATGAACGCATACGTTTTGTTTTACCTCAATGAAGTGCCTTTCGTTCAATATTACGCGCTACTTCATGGAAATGAATTTGAAGTGAGACTCGCGTGCAATTTAATATTACCTACATTATCAGAGAGCTTTTCTCATATCTGAGAGATACCAATAATGTCATGTTTTACTTCTAGAAACTGCTTCTAGAATTTTACGAAATGTCTTGCAGAGAGAAAGAGTTATCAAATTTATTTTAAATGATAAAAAAATAAGTATATTAATTCTATAAAAATACAAAATAAGAAATAATTTATATCTATATTATTATACATATTTTCATAAAATCTATAATCGTATTCTTAGATGATTGCATTCGCTCGTAATCAAATTTTGCTTGGACCAAGTTCCGTGCTAACATAGCTTTCATCGCAATTTATTTCCGAAAATGCACTTAGCACAATTTCGAAGAGGTAGCACTTGCACAGAAATTACACTTATTCTCCGATGCGTCGATTCGTTCGGCCGTGAGTAATGCAGCGAACGATTACGCATCCGCGCGAGCTGCAACGAGCGTAATCTACTGGAAACACAGTCGGAGCACGCGCGCTACAGAATAAGGTACTTTAAGGTAAACTTTGAAGGGTTTGCAGAAACCATCCCCGTCAGACATCAACGCGATGCGCCCGGAAGTATAACGATCACAATGAAAGTATAAGTCACGTACATGTAATCGGCCGCGCCTCCATAATTCACCGTCTGTGTCTGCGAGGGGGTGAGTTTATTCGCGAGCGCGATAGCTTAAGATCTTCCACCACCACAAAAGGTAAAGGGATAGCGGGGAAAGAATATCTCTCCGCGGAATAAAGTTTTAACTAGTAGCTCGAGGTGGTCGGAAACTCCGGTGAAGCATATTCGAGAAAATGGCTCGTTAAAGAGTGAGGCGGCGCCGAATCAGAAAGCGGCGCACGATAGGAACAAAGGTATATGGAGTTGGAGAGAAATAGTGATAGAGTAGATTGCAGAGAGGAAGGGTCGGAGTTATAACAGAAGGGGAGATAGTGAGTTAAGTATGCAAATGCTTACACAAAATGTAACGTCGATGTCATCGCATAACCGCTGCCGGTGCGCCGCACTCGCAGAGTCTTCTGTATCATCTCTCCGCCCTCGCACGCAGGAGCATCCCCAGTGAACCGATGCTCGGTCGTGCTCGACGATACGGAGACAATGCAAATTGCAATGTTGCATACATAATATATACGACTGCGAACGATCTTGGAGACGCGCAGCTGTCGGAGGACAGGTTCGTCCACATCGAAGGATAATTCATAAACTGTTGTTCAAGATTCTAACTGACGGAAAACATTTACGGATGTCCTGGAACTTCTCACGCGAGGAAGAGAGGAGATACGACTTCGATTATACATGGAAAGAAAATTTCACTGAAGAATCGAAAAATTTAGCTACACTGAAGAAATAATTGGCTGAATATGGCATAGCATTTTTAATTGGTTGCAGTCAATTTTTGATTATATTAGCCTATTGAAATCTTATACATTGAAATCCTGACATTGCGAATAGACTAACGCAATCAAAAATTGACTGCTGCAACTAAAAATTAGCAGCCAATTAAAAAATGCTATGCCATATATTTTACCTATCTAATTTGCTGCAACAATTAAGCTTTTCTTTCAGTGTATAGATATACATCTAAAAATAATTTTGTTAGCCCATTAAAATAATTATATAGGACGCTCAAATGATTGCTATAATATCATAATTTTTTGCAACATTGCTCAGCTTGAGATTTTATATGAAACTATTTTGATGTTTTTTAACAAAATTGCCCATACAGGTCAAATTATTCTAACAATATTTTAGCAACATTGCAAGCAGTAGTTAAAGCAAACTTCTATAACTGAAGGAAGAAAGTTAATAAGGTCATTTTTGGACTGTCCGTTGACTTCAATTAAACAAATTTTTTTTTATTCTATAATTATGTGAAAAAAATCCATGAAACTAATCAAATTATTAATTTAGATACAATACTTTGATACATATAAAGCCCTTTTTATGACTAATAAGTAAACTAATAAAATATTTTTGTTTGTACCATCCAACAAAATTATTTTCAAATCTATATCTAGACAAATTTTTAGATTCTTTAGCAAAATTATTCTTTCCGTGTATGTGCATTATTACCGCGCGTCATCAGCAACCGGATGGAGATGAAATCAGTTCGGAATTCCCCTAACTCTGACGCTTTTAATACACGAGAAGAGAGGGGAATGCCAGGCAAACGAGTTAATGTGCCAGGCGTATCTATCCATTGTCTTCGGTTAGCGGATTGATGGATTACGGCGAGAAGATACATTGACCTCTCTATGCACAATCACGATCCGCTTTCGCACCGTCCACACCAAGGCCGCTTTTAATGTCCATCCGAAAGATAATTTACAGACAAACCGAACGATATCACGTGCAATTAACAGTCTGGACAGTTGGAACGCTGGATGTCTTTCGTGTTCAATTCCGCACAGGCGATTTAATCGGCAGTGTTTGTTATGAAATACCCGATTAATATAATGATACATCAATAGACGCTATGTTCACTAACTTATGGCTCACGAGATAATATTCATCGGAACGTGATATTGTAAATCCGCTTAAGGCCAATGTTATGAAAAAGTAATATTCGATGTTTTATCAAACCAATGTAATATCGCTTTGTACATATTCATACATAAAAGAGCTTGGAATAATTTAACTACTCGTGTTTTTGTCTGTTCATTTCAACGAAGCAACCGAAAGAGAAATGGCAAATATTTTCGGATGACTTTTTCGTTTAATATTTTTTCGCAAATTCAAAGAGATATCTCAATTCGAAATTTTCAAATTATAAAATATACATATATATGATAAAAAATATGTTTAATTGAAAATATATTACTATAAAAATCTGGGAAAATAGAGACAAATAATTATATTATGAAAAATAATTATTATGAAATAAATAAAAATAATTATTATGAAAATTATACACCGAGAGAAAAATTTTGATATTTGTGACTATAACTGCCTGATAAAATAATTATAATTAAAAGCTCCATTTTTATTTCGATTTTAATTTATGATTGTATTTCAAGTTCGACAGGATGCGCAATTTACATAATTGAAAGATATATATAGAATTTACATACAAAAATGTTATTAAGTAACAAGATGTAGCCTCAATTGAATTATCCCTTTCTTTATTTGATTGATTCATTTTTAAGTTATTGTTATAATGTTGTAGTAATAAATAATTATGTTTGTAATTCTATGTACCAAAAAAAATATGTTGTTAATATTATACAGTCGTTTTATGGGGACATATAATCTTTTTAATATACAGAACAATAAATATAAATATTATTATTATTAATATAATACAGCAGTAATAATCATAAAAATGGAACTTCTAACGATGATATTTTATCATGCATTTATAGTAAAAAAATAGTAAAAATTTTCTCTCAAAATAACCATTAAAATATTATATTTATCTAAAAATAATTAAAGAGAAAAAATTCAAATCTTTAACAAAAATAATAATTTATTTTCAATTTTATTTTGAATATTTAGGATTATAGAAGCACAATGTCATTATCTAAATATATTAAAAAATACACAAAGAACTTGTGTGTACACGTATACATGTTGTTCGCTAAATTAAGCAGCAAAGTGCAACGTGTGATTCAAATCGCTTGCCAGTAGCGTTTACTTATCTCTCGCAAATCCTAGATCCCAGATGTTTCGTCGATGTCTTCGCCGATATCAGAGAGATACGAGTGGCATGCCAATTGCTCAGCTTCCGTACTCCGTTCGTGTAGAAGCAACCATGCCGGAATATCAGGAGACGTATCACCGGGGAATTCATCGCCGTCCAATTTTGTCACGCGACCTCACAGAACGTCACGCGCAAAAAGTCGCAGATATGCACAAAGTTTCTACGTGTGCGTCGCGTATAAATTTCCGCTTCCGATTCACTTTCCATCCGCCGATACGCGACTGCGATATTTTTTCCGGTGTACATTGATTATCAAAACGAAGATAATTTTGATATTCTAATTTTATTTTTTTATCATGTTTTCTGTTTTGATTAAATATGCATTCTTTCTTATTTGTTTATTTATATGAAATAAACAATGTATAAATTTAACAAAAAAATTATTTATTTCGAATTTTCTGAATATTTACACATATTATTTTTCATTTAAAATTAATTAAAAATTATTACATTAAATATTATACATTAAAATCCATAAACTGTACTAATTTAATTTGTATAAGTTATTGTAATATATATGGCAAACATTTTTGCACAATATTTGCAAATTTGCTTTTTTAATTTTTCTGATATTTTGCATCTACTCGTTAAATGAAAACTGGAAATTATATCATTGAATATATAAATATTTTCGTTCGAATTTTCAATTTTAATGTATATAAATCTTTGATGTTTGCTATGATATTTGATATAAGCGAGCGAATGACGAAACGAACGACGAAAATAAAAGGGCGACAAAAAATCATTTACTTTCAATTTTCGCGTTCTGAGTATTTATACATTATACAGAGTATTTATATATCATACAGAGTATGTATTATTTTCTTTGAATTAATTTATAAACATTAAACTCTACATATATTATACGTTTACGATCGACATTCGCGATCAACACTCAATTAAAACTCACAAACTTTTTATTTAATTTGTAAAAATTACAGTGATATATATATATATATATATAACAAAAATTTAATATTTGCAAGTTTATTTTCTTTAATTTTTCTGATATTCTGCATCCACTCGCTAAATGAAAATTGGAAATGTGAATACATAAATATTTCCATTGGAATTTTCAATTTTAATGTATGTGAATCCTTGATATTTGTTGCGATATTCGATATATTCTAAACGGGCGAAACGAGAAGAATAAAAGAGCGACTTCCATACGGTCGGAAAGAATATCTTTTTCCTCTTTGTTGTTGCTTCGCACGGCAGTTGGAAAGTTGTAAACGGAAGATCTTCCAAACCAAGTTTCTTTTAGAGAAGAGAATGTGACGCGCCTCACGTGCAACGAATACGAAATAAGTGTTTATTCAAAAAAGAAGAATGAACGCGTCCGTATCTACAAAAGCACAGAAATGATAAAACATAAAACCATTTGTAGCAAGTTCGAATACAAATAAATTAACAGTGTTATGCATAATGCAGTACTATAGTTAATAATAACAGTATATCCAGTTATACATGTTTAATTTATAAGTAACTTGATATTATACTAAACTGTTAGCTCTTTAACGCCGATAGTTGTTATTAGACGAAAAGTACAAATTTGTATTAATTTTCAAAATATTGGTAATTACAAAATGTAATTAACGTATGTACTTCTTTTTAATAGGTATATATTTTATTATATGTTTGCAATTATTTCGAATATCCAAAATAGTTAGGAACAGAATGTTATATTATGCAAAGTTGAATTAATATCCGAAATTCAACTTACATGCAAGCAGAACCGCCATCTCATCACCTCTACCGTGAAATACAAGGCATTGGGATACTCTAGAGTTGTGGCAAACAATTTGTCCGTGAAACCTCAACTTGACTTAATACAAGTCTAGAATTTGACCAATGTAGGAGATCGATAATTACGAAAAAGTGGAGATGAAAATCGCAGAAATATAAAAAAAGAAATACAAAAAATGAACTTGAAGCATCTAATATTTTGGCCTTATAGAAATTTATAAAAATGAATCTACTATTTTTTTTTAAATATTTAATTATTCTTATTATTGCCTTTTTAATATTTCCTAAGAAATTCAAATAAATAAATGTAAACCTTCATATTATATTATACATAATTTACAATAAATTTTAGTTTACTATGTATAATAGAAAAATTTTATACATTTAAAAAAAATAAATAAGCACTTATCTTTTTATTTTAACATAACATATTCTACACAAAATATAATATATGTAAATTTGATACTGTATTTGATAATAACAAATTAATAACTTAATGGCAGATAAAGCATAATTCATTAAATTATTTTCCAGAAATCAATCCGACTAATTTGTTAAAGATATTTAGGATTTTCATATTAATAACATGGAAAATAATTTAATTAATTATGCATCTCTCTATCTCTTCGCTTAAGCTTATTATTATCAGATGAATATATTGTATGAAACTTTTATTACTTCTTTGATGTTTCAAGTTAAAAAAATGATTTTGGTCAAATCTGTTTGACATTTATATTAATATATAA
>NW_017259351.1:1235578-1244235 GCF_001594045.1 Atta colombica
TAATGTGTTTAATTTTGTTTTAGCATAATAAAATCAACAATTGAGAGATAAACTCAATGTGATGTGAGAGCAAAAAAAAGAGATCACTATTATTTAATAAGTAGGAAAATATTTATTTCATTTTCATACACTATTCATTTAGTCATTATTTCTAAAAAAATAAGATTATGAATTTGTTTTATTTGTTAGATTCCTTTGATTTATTTGTTGTCCTCTGTCATTTTAACATTACACGTTATTCTCGTGTCTCGTTTGCTCAGTCAGCATCCACCCATGGCCAAAGGGTACAAATTTTCCGAAGAACAATTTTCGAGGACGTGAGAGAAATCGAGTCACGCCGTGGCGAGACTTCACACCACAAACTTAGCTCAGTTATGAGTTTGCGACCGTCTTCAGACATCACCAATGCGCTAACTCGACACGTACTCACGTCTACGATGCGGTAAAAATGAATTTTGTTGGAAACTGGCCAACAGAAAGAATGGATGGGTCAAAGAAAGCCTGCTACGATCCTCTATGACTTGTTACAAACTGTCGCCGAAGCACGCGAAACACAGCGACGCGAAACCAACTGATTCATCGAGAAAATACAGAGAAGTTAGTTTGAGAAACGCAAGATACTTCTAATGATTGATTTTAATTCTTGCGAAGTGTGTGTGTTTGTGTGTGTGTGTATATATACAAATGTATTTGATAATTAGAATATAAAATCAAGCAAAAAAGATGAAAATTTGTCTTTGAATAACTCATCAATTATGGAAGACCAACTTTCGAAGATGTGTAGACAGTAACTTAACAACTAATTCGATTTTTATAACAAACTTGGTGCACGCCTCCACAAAATTAAGGGAGAAAGCTGAGGAGCAAACTTTAAACTCCGCTTCAAAACGTCTCCGTCTTGCAGTTGAGGTGACATGGAAATAAAAGGATCCATCCTTCAACAAAGTAGAGTGTAGTTGTTTGATTTGCGGCTTTCCGACAGTACAATACGAAAAATCCGCAACGTTATTTTAATTCTTACGCCTTCGTGCCTGAAATAAATAATGCCTCTTGTTTTCGCAGGATAAATTTATCTTGATTAACCTGTTATCTCTGAAAATCCACGAAAAAAATCATGATTTTAATAACAATCCTGTAAAGAAATTTTGTATTGTTGCAAACTAATGAAAATTTGAAAGAAAACGCATTCAATTATACTAATAATTTAGAAAGCTCAAGAACGATGATTAAGAACAAATATATTTCAAATTAATTTAGCTCAGATAAAATATATTTGAAATTGTATTAATTTAAATAAATTTTCTTTTTCTTTTCTCTTCTTTTTTTCCAAAATCGCTAAAATTAATCATAAGAACAGAGTCGCCGCAGCAACAATGCAGCGACTGATTGTGATTAGTGTGTAAATTGTGCAGAGCACGAAAGCATATTAAAAAGGAGAAAGTATCAAATTTAATTTTAAAAATCAATTCTCTATTTCTGTAATACCAATTGCATACGTTCGCTTTTGTCGGATTTAATTTTTTCTGAAATGTGTACATTAACTTAGAGAAATCGTATCAAAATTTGAAATCAAGATTGGATAATTGTTGAATAATTGGATATAGTTGTTTTCTAACGCTACTAAAATCTTTCAATACATACGATGCCACGCCAAGCCATTTCAGTACCAGGATACCGATCATGTAACATTTTCCCTAGGGCGAAAACGTGAAAAGTGAAAAATTGCTCCATTAAATACAATGATAAAAATTTTCACTTTTCACATTTCCGTCCTAAAAAAAGTTATATTACCTTAAAATAAAAGTAAAAAATAACCCTTTTTAAAGATATTAAAAAAATTATTTAAAAAATAGTGTATCTAATAGAGTGATAAACAAAAATAATGAAGGTCCTGCATAAGAGAACGTTATGTATATATCATTAAGTAGCGCATATCAAATTCGAACATTTCACAATGACAGATATATTTTTTTACAGATGTATTTCTTTACATAATTCTTAGTCCGTAAAAGAAATAAAAAGCATTATGAAAGAAATTCAATATATCTGCAATAAAATGTAGAAAATAAATAAATAACGTGGTATTACAAGAAAGAATTAAAGAGTTCCGTAGAAATAGGGAAGCAAGCTCTTTGAATCCGTAGAACAATTTCTCGAGATAAGGAGTTACGTACCAATAAGAAAGTATTTTCTTAATTATCGCTCTTCTGGATAGTATTAAAGAAAAGAAATAGGAGAGTATTGGAAAAGGGATCTTTTACAAAGAGACTCTTGACTGACGCGTTTCGAAACAGATAACAATCTGCTACAAAACAATATAAAAAACATTTATTTATGCAACTCATTTTGCAAATAAATGCTTTGATGTGATGGGAAAAAACATCTTAACGGCGTACAATTTACTTTGTATACATGATGATTCTCTTGGATTTACATATATTCACATTTGTAATTGCGAAAATTGTTTTCTTATTTCTTTCCAATTCTTCAAAAAAAAAAAAAGAGAGAGAATAACAATAAATTTTTTGCTTTTAAACTCGCTTAAAATTGATTAAAAAAATTTAATTGAAAATATTAATATTAATATTTTAAATTAAATTTTTTAATTGATTTGCGATATGACGTCGTCCTTCACATATTACTTATATTTCTCGTAATGAGATTATAAGAAACACTAAATGTCTCGTATTAAAAAATAATTATATTTTATATTTTAAATTCATTAAACTTCCAAATAATTATTTTTAATTTCGCAACAGTAATGATTATTTAATAAATTAATGGAATCTCTTAGAAACAAATATGGAGCGGTTACAAATTGTCAAAGAATTCCCTATTTCAATATGCAATATTTATCGATACTCAATCTATATAAATTTAATCCTCCATGCCCCAAAGTTTATTATTGCGTAATAAATAAAGGAAAACGGCATGTCCGAAAATATGAAGTATATCTCATTTCTCTTCTTTTTTCAAATTTATGTTGTATTAGCGTGTGACATTTACATGTAGCACATCGTGACGAAATAACTTACCTTCGAAGGTTGAAGATCACAAAAACGAAAAGCGTGGTCTACGTGGTCTGCTAGTTTATAGGCATTCACCCTCATCTTCTTTCCATCCCTCGACCAATTCATCCTCTTCTGCTCAGTGCTCGGACTCACAGAAAATCCCTCTAGCAAACACGGGACTGCCTTTCGCACCGAAGAGACTTTTAAATTCGTCATTATGGAGAAAAAAACGAGGTGAAAGGCAAGTTATAAAAGAAGAAGTTCATAAAAAGACTTGATGCATAAGACATAACGAGTGTCACGCGTGAACGAATCGGCCTAATTATATTTCACACTTTGCGCGTTTTTTGACAATATCATTAATATTGATTGCAAATAACACCGAAGAGATTTTCCGCTTGCTCATTAGCAGAATTACATTATCGTATTACTTTTTTTTCTGTTTGTTTCGGACGTATTGAGTAGATTGCTCTGTGTTACCGCGGAACTGATCGGACTTATCGGCTGAATCTAGGAAGGAAGATCTTATTGTAGGCATAATTGCAAAGGAAAATTAAGCAAGCTCTTAAAGCTGTTTCTGACTTTTCTAACGAGTGCTAAATGACAAAAACATCAGGTAATTCCACTGTCTTTTCTGAATTCTTTCTCCTCAATTTTTCCGACACGTAAACCGATCCCGAGTTCAAGCAGAATAAAGAGGAAATTAGAATCGTGAAATGAGAATTCCGTTTCAAGCTGTAGCAACGGATGCAGGAGTATTCTTACTAATTACGCAAGCTCCCAAGAGTGTCTCGGCTCGTTTCACCATTTTGTTTAGCTCGTGAGCCGACCTCTCCTTTACCTTCTCTTTCACCTGCACGTTTTCTCGCCCGTTAACCCCACTTACCTCTCTAGAATGAAACTATTTGAAACTGAGCTAGTAGAAGCACATTCGAGTCTAGAGAAATTGGTCAATAGCGAATCCTCTTGCTTGCCACATCGAACGTTTTTAAAAATAAAAAGAGAATTGAAGATAAAATAAGGTATAAATTATTTCAATTGATAATTTCAGAAAATCAACTAGCTGTGCAATTAATTATTAATAAGCTAATATTATCATCATTTTGTTTCCATTTGAACTAATATTATTAGTTGTTGTTAAGTTTATAACTGTATGTTCCAAATAATATAGCGCTATCAAAAACAGTTATTTAATTACATAAATTATTTCGAAACAAATACATTCAGCAAATATTGAAAATGATTTTCATCTTAATTATCTCTACTATAATATATACTATAATATAACAATTATAATATATTTTCTCCTAATGTATGTAAATTTAGTTGATTTTATTCATAACGAATAAATATTATTATAGAAAAATTTAAAATATGCAACTTATTAGAAGAATTAAAATGATTAGCTGTTCTAATCGATCTGTAAGTAGTCCAATGCGAGTTTGAATTTGCATTGAACGTTACAGCGGAATTTTTAATCGACTGGCATGTCCTCGCCATTCATTCCGGCCATAAGAGCATCTATATTCATCTTCGTCAATGTCGTTGCACATATGAGATGCACGCCGCGCATGCATTGCAAACATATGAATTTATGAATATTCGTCAATTCCAGATACGCGAGGGTGACCGTCGTTCCAACGAAATTTATTCCGCTCGTCAAACTATTGCGACATACTGGAGAATTTGTTATCACGCACCGCGACATGAATTCTTAACAAATTTTATGAAGTCCGGTACTTGTGAAAAATTCGACATAAAAAAGAAATGTATTGACGAATGTAATCTTATTAAAGTACAATTACTTCTCACAGTAATTTTAAAGTCAATCGTTTGAAAATGAAATGTGATATAATATTTTTTTTTTAATGTAAAAATACATTATTAAGTTTTTGTGATTGATAAAAAAAAGCTAAAATCATAGAAAGTTTTATTAGTGAAAAATGTTTTAAAATAAAAAAATGATATTTAAAAAAAATATAATGTATTATTTTAATTCATCAGGCGATTAATGAAAAAAACTAGAACCAAAGAAAATTTTATTAAGAAAACATTTTAAAATTATAAATCTAATATCATTAAAAACAATATATATTAAACATCATTTTTTTTTTAGTTCTCGAATCGATCAAATAAAATTAAAATAGTTAGAAAGTTTTATAAGCGGAATAACAGACAAAATAGTTAACGCTAAGCGACTACTTTGTCGCGATGCGTTAATTCTATTAAAATGAGAAAACTTTAAGTGGTTTTGTTAGACTGATATACTCCATTCTCGAGAAAGACAATCGGGAACCTCGTTTCCATTGTACGCATTTGCACACTGAATTTCACCCTTTTCTCACCACATAAATAACGTACAATTGTTCCTGCACTTTATATATACGCACACACACGCACGCACGCACGCACGCACGCACGCACCTACACACACACACACACACACACACACACACACACACACACACACACACAAACCCTGTTCGAGAAACTGCACATAAATTAATTATATCAAAAAATAGAAAATGCATTATCCAGGCAACATTATACACTCTTGTATCATGTATGATTAAAAATAAATTTTAATTAATGTCCAAGTTCCCAGAGAGGATATTTCAGGACAACGATATTTCAGGAAAATTACGGACAAATAATTTTACGAGGGTCACTAAACAAATGAATGATTTTAATCACAGTAGCGCGATAATGTAATCGTGTTCTGATCGCGCCAATTCGTTATACATCCTAAATAAGCTCCTGGAATGGTAATATCCATTTTCGACGCTTGCATTTGTACGGACGCATTCGCATTAATTCAGCGTCGTTACGTAAATACGTCATCCTTGAAATCCAAATAAACCTGAATTCACATAACATTATGACTTGCTTACCAACATCAAATAAGAAGATCTATGTTGCAATAAACAGCTACGAAACATTTGTTTCAATTTCGAAAGCAGACTCCTATGTAATAATTTTTCAGAATCATGGAATTTAAAACTAGAAATAATTGAATAAATTAATTGAATAAACATTTGAATAAATAAAGATACATATTTTCTTACTGTTGTATATTCGCGTATATATTTAATTTATTATTCACATATGAAACATCCACATGTTGAATTGTATTATCCATTTGTTTATGAATATTGTATAGTAACACGTATCTCTCTAAATTCTTTGAGAAGATCTCACTCTAAAAAGTGAAAATTGAATCAGTCTTGATTTTAATCTTCAAAATTCAATCTATAAGTTTTAGAGATCGAAAGTTTATAGCACTAATTTTGGCACTGCTGTTCTTATATGATAATTTGATTGGTTAGTGATTCATTTAATCAGCTTATTTGAATCTTTTTTAATCAATATCGGATACCGCAAAGTTTTGCATTGAGTAATTTAAACGTGAAAATACAGACGCATGTTTTTGCGGAGTGCCGCAGAAAACAAGTGCTTCATACTCTTTCTCGGAGATAAAGGAGATTTATTTAGAGCAGAATCCGAGAACACGTCGAGGGAATGCGAGGGCGTGCTCGCTCGCCAGAAGATCGGCGATAGGTACGCTTGATGGATGGAAATTGCTTTGCATATTTTCCTTCATCCCCGTTCTCCGCGAACGAGTCGCGCGCCGCTAGTTTTACAATGTCGAAAAAGACGGAAACAGAAGAGCTGAAATTTGTCGATTCTTTTCTCCTCACGAATGAGAATCTAACGTAGCGTATGAAAGTTGCTGTACTCTTAACCCTGTAGCGTGTAGTATCACTACATTTGAGACAAAAGTTTTGAAGTGAGAATGACATTTCGAGTTACACACTAATAGGAAGTATTTTCTGGTTATATTAAGGTTGGACAGAAGCAAAATTGGACAGAGCAAGATTCGACATAGTCAAGATTGGACAGAGTCAAGATACAAGTATACGGCTTTATGGTACTTTTTAAAGTACCATAGTGAATCATTAGAAAACTACATTGTTAAGATTAGATATAAGTTTACTTTGGTTGCATGATTTTTGACAATGCAATTTCAATGACAAAACGATAATGTTCTGAACAATAAAATCATGAATATCACTGAAAGATTATGGCTCCTGTGCGCATAAACTGTCTTATTTCCGTGACATTGTTATTGGGTGACTTAGCCACGTTCTATTCCGATCTGTCTCGTATGTTTCGTTTCTACTTGTGAATTCAGATTTTATACAAATAGCACTATTTCTGCAGAATATAAATCAGTGTACAGGACAGATGTATAAGTTTTGCATTTTTGAAATCTTTTACTTTATTTTATCGCCATTTATAAAGCGAAAAAGTTTGATGAGAAATGCGATATTGGTATTGATGGTCGTAAAAATAAATTAGATTATTTGCATTTCTCGTCGCCAATCGAGTCAGAATCATCCCGATATCTTCGCAAAAGCAAATATTTGCAATTGGAGCACTTATGATCTATATTTTCCTTGACCCTTCTAGTACAAACCAAAAGCCCGACGAGGCTGCAATCCGCATATTTGCATAATTTAATGGGAGAGCTTCCATTCTTTTCACTTCCTCAGAAATGAGCAAAAATTGATATTCCGGCAAAGTTTGCGCACAAACATACTCAAATATCGGCAAACTCGATTCCGCAAGCGCGCGGAAGCGCACAATGAGATCACGGTATAGGCATCGTGCGAGACGCGCGGCGAGCGAGGACGAACGAAACGTTAATTCGAGTTACGAAAGCTCAAGGTAGCAACTTTTAAACTGTTTTCAAAGGGCGTTAGTTCTTGCTCCGCGCGCGGTAACTATGCCTTAATTGTCGCGCAGAAAGAAGCCTGAGGCTCTCTTGCCTCGTTGGAGTTGCAAATGGGCCCAACCGTAAATTATGAGCGCGGATTTCGGTGAGCGTTGGTCGAATTGCCCTTAATAATGAGAGAATGCGACGATGGAAATACAAAGATCTTTACAGCGTAAGAGGGATGGAAGAAGGGGAAGGAAAATGGCGCAACCAAAAAAAAGATTAGGATATAAAATCGTCTCGACAAATCAGCCGGAATGGGACTAACAGAGCGGATGATGAGCGCCAATCTTCTCGTTAGAGATTCGTAATCCGGCTCAAGGTTTTTTAATTTCTCCTAATTCGCCTTCCTCGGGCTACCAACTTTTTTTTTTTACCTTGACCTATACCGAAGGATTACCTTCATTGAATGGCGAAAGCTGCTCTTTCAAAAATGAGACCAGCACTCCTATTCTTTGTTCAGACTTTCCAATCCATGTAAGCATCGCCGTGAATGACAACGTAAAGTGACTTAATTCTATGCATTTTTAATAACAATTGCAAAGGTAATAAAGTTAAAAAAGTTTCCTTTTGAAAGCATTTCCCTATATTATTTATAGAATTATATATATCTGGAGACACTGATACTGTCTCGGCGTTAAGCTATGGCGCGAGACATTTACAATACGTAAAACATCGACAATGCATTCATGTTAATCTTGTAAAGAAAATCTTATAAACAAAGTTTATTTATGTTAATCTACATGTCGCAAATATTAAATAGAAGAATTTTATTTAGAGCATAAAGTAACTTTTTTATACTGTTTAAATATATCACTTCTCTTTCTCTTTTTCTTCCATATATATATATATATATATATATATATATA
>NW_017259351.1:1244335-1246709 GCF_001594045.1 Atta colombica
TTCTATATATGATAAGCTTTTTAAATTCAAGCACGAAACTTCAAGAAGTACCTTTTATGATATCTAATATTTTTGCTTGGCAACTGACCTGCTTCCTTTCACTAAGTATTAAACATTCCTGTAATACACACGTTGTATAATACACGTGTTCGTTCCCGAAGGATTGTCCTCGAGACAGCTTTGTCTTTTCATCGATGAGATCGACTGAGCCGTTTATAGCTTTTGGCCTTTTCTATTCTCGATCAAAGTGCGAAAGAATGTTCCATGGTATTATCGAAAATGAACTCCTCTGATAGAAATTTCATGTATTTTTTTTAACAGTCACTGCACAGTTATAGTAACTCTGTCTAGTAAGTAAAAGTACTTAAGATCCTAATTAAGATGCTTTGTCTGCAATTACTACGCACAAAAGATGCACTAAATCTGAATCTACTTATTGAACAAAAACAGAAGAATAAAATGAACCATGTAGTATTTTAGCTAATAATAATAATAATATTAATATTAGACAACAACTGTGCAGATATACAAGCAAATTATATATTTTTATCAGAAGAACTGTTGCAGTCATTAAACAAAACTCTATCAAGTTCTTATCCATTTTTTATGCTAATATTGTTAGTAACAAGAACTACATGTTAGACAGTAACTGGATCTAGGAAAATTACATACATTTCAACCAGAGTAATGCGTTTATATTCTTAATGAAATTTTAAAAAATTCTTTGAAAGCCAAATCATAAACATATTAACACGAAAAAATTATAATATACATTTATCCCAGGTAGAATACAAAATTGTAATAAGATCAAGATGACATCAAACAAAAACCATTTTAGAAAAATCATAATGATGTATTCGATACATTTTTGATGATGATTTTGCAATGTATTTTTGATGTGATTAATAATTTTTAAATCATTTTAAGTGATGTTGTGATTTTATTATGATTTTGTGTTTTACCCGGGATATAATTTTAGATAAATGTAGATATTATATCATATTTTTCTTTTCATTACAGTATATTGTTTCCAGATTAAATATTCTTGTTTACTTGCAAATATAATTAATATCCAAGTTAAATTAATGATTAATAATTTACCGATAATACAATAGATGATATACCAATGTATACAATTGTTAACAAAATGCAGTGTCGAGGTTAAAATTAGTTACGTAATGACTCGGAGACTTACCTCGACGTTCAAAAAGCTGCGGATTTCCGTGACGGAAACAGGAATGGCGTCACGTTGCAGAGTATCTCATGGAATGAGGCCAAAGCTTTCGAGAAAATTTCAAGACTAAAGCTATTCTCGTTTGTTCTCTGTGTACGCTATTAACGTAACCGTTCCGAAGACGCGAAAAGAAATTCATTACGTTCTGAAAAGTACGTATGAAACTCATTGATTGTGAGTCAAATAAAGAAATGTTTTACTCTAAATAAATTACGCTTGTAACTTTGAGCATAAATTACTTATTTGTATCTTTTGAATTATCAGTTTATAAAATGATGTCTTTATTAGCGAGAATAGCTTTATTCCGCAAGAAAATCGTATATTCGAGAGATCATAAAAAAAACAATAGAGTAATTTCCAATTTCCGATATTCAGGAAAGTTTTGTCACACATTGATTAATTTCTTTGATTAACATTTGGATGTTAATCTTTCCTTTCCAATTGAAAGAAATAATTATTCCGTTACAAAAAAAAATACATTTTTAATTTACTGTATAATAAAATTGAAAATAACTGTATATTTTAGTCTTGTTGATTTAACGTTTTTTATTGTTGATATAAATATGCATAAAACTGCAATATTCAGTTTTTACATTCGTTATGTATTGTTCACCACATTGTAATCGTGTAATATATTTGTTGCAATGAAATGGCATTTGCAAGATGCTACTTGATTTCAGACATCAAAAATGATTTCGTTAAAAGAGTCTTTAATCTTCTTTAAATTCGTTCTCATTCAGTAGTTAATGTGATTCGAGATGCCGAAGGATCTCTTTCGACATTACTAACTAATCCTAGATCTCTAATCGCCGAAAGGCTACAGGAGAATTCTACGAACGAAACTCAAAGAACAAAGTGAAAATTCTCGCGTGTCGGAGAAGCGGAGAGTGCCCTGAGCGAAGTAAGAATAATGAGAAGGAAACGTACAAAAACGATGGATCTTCGTAATTCTTCTGTAGTAATATAACGGCAATAGATTATTCGGACTCGAAAAGTTAAACAAATTAGTATTCTCAGAGTTACCATTATAATGAAATATTGTAAAATTATTGACATATATTTAAATTATTATATAAAATATAAAAAATATAAGCATTTTAATTAATAATATTGTATATTATACATTAATAGTATTATAAA
>NW_017259351.1:1246809-1279847 GCF_001594045.1 Atta colombica
ATAAATTATAAATTTATCTAATTAAAGAAATATTTTAGTCTCATTATTCGTCTATGCGATGAAGCTATTAAAATTCAAGAGCGTCGCAAACATTTGTCGCAAGTCTCGAAGAAATCTTGATCTTAAGAAAACTTCGTTGTACGGCAATTCATTATTACGTCGCGATTAATATCTCGTGAACAATTTATTATCACAGGACATTATCTCGTTGAATTTATGTTGATTATCTCTGCTAAATTTTAGTAACATTAATTCTATCTAAAAGTGCAGTTGTGTTAACGAAAATTAAAATAGCGAATTTGATTCTTTTTTTTCTTCGTTTTCGTAAAAAAAGCTGAAAATAAAATAAAGAAAAAACAATATTGTGATCCATTTAAGAGTTTAAAAAAAGGGTTAAAAATAGATTCACAGCAAGTAGATTCGTGAGAAAAATATTGTTGATACCGTCTCCTGTGAGTTAGAGAACATGTTTTTGCATTATTCCCCCCTCATGTCATCGGATCCAATTTGCTTTGCGACATAGTTGCAACCCGACGTAAAACTGCCTCAAGGACCTGGTTTCCTTGCCCATGTGGCATCGTTCTTTTTTCTCCATTTTTCCCTTTACCTTCCATTTTCTCCTTCGTACAACCGGTTATATCCTCGGAAGTAAAGTGCGTTCTTCCTTGCATTCGACTCGATTTTCCATCCTCATTCCCCATTTGCCACTTTTGTTCGCATCGTTTATTAAATAATATCTACTTCGTCGAATGTCATGAAATACGTGTAGATTGAAAATCCGATCCGATCTACCCTGCTATCGAGGACAAGCGCTTTTGTGGAATGAAAAGCTACGTACTGGATGAGCCGTTTCAACAGCTTTTAATCCTTGACCTCGACAACAGCAGATATTTTCAGGCGAATAGAATAATAATCTCGCTTGAAACGGGTTTCACGTTTACAGAATTACATCAACATTATTTCACATTTTGATACTGGCGATGTCTACAGCGACAGATGAAAGGGGAAATCTCGAACGCAGTAAAATAAAGTTGCCAAAATCATAAGTTCTCTATACAAAGTGATCCAAAATTCCCGCATTCGGAGTACAAGACAAGATATACTTTATGCTAAAACAAACAACTTTTTTCTTTAGCAAAATGCATCCATAAATAATTTTTGCGCTTATTTATTAATTTCAACTTACTTTCTTGCAAAATCTTATCGGATGCAATTTTGCTAAAGGAAAAAGTTTTTTTGTGCTGAAACGAATAGCTTTTTCCTGTAGTAAAATTACATTCAATAAATAATTTTTGCATTTACTTGTATAATTTCAACCTGCTCTCTTGCAAAAACTTGTTAGACGCAATTTTGCAAAAGGAAAAAAATTGTTTCTTTTAACATAAAGTATCATGTCCTGTACTCCGAATGCGAGAATTTCGGATTACCCTGTATACACAAAAAATTTTCAATAATTGGAAAAAGGGAAAAAATCGAGAAAAGAGTATTCATTTCTTTGCCATGTTTCACAGCGGATGAATGTCCTCGCAATAATAAGCATTGCTTACCGTCGCGATAAGTACATTTTTTTCTCTCGGCATAAACAGTAATGAGAAAAATCGCATACATATTTTACCCGTAGCGCGTTACAAAATTTCGTTTCACTCTCATAAATTCTAGTTCCATTTTTCGGTGTTAGTATATTTTATGACGGCTCTGCCGCACGGTTACCGCGTTCTACTTTTTTCTACATCGAGGTAGCATTTTAAGTGACATTTATCGATCGTAAATTGTGATCGAACGGTCGGTTTGGTTACCATTACCTTGAGCATTCGATACAATCGATTAACACTTTACGAGAGAATCATTGCTAATAACGAGATATCTAACGAGATTCACAATAATACCTTTCACGATAATACCTTTTACCTAGTCTCGTGATATGCCTTTATTATTTGTTTTCGTGAATTATTCATCGTGTGCAACTTCGCCTCAATGAGAAAGGAAATTTAAAAGTTGCAGCCCACTCAACAAACCATTGGATTTGACGCTAGAACGCCTTTCAGCAAACTGCAACATATTTGATTAACTCGTTCACGAGAAATTCGACAGCGCATAAAAGCAATTTGCCGGGCTATTTTCCATATCCGATACTGAAACAATTTAGAATATATTCGAGGATAGAATTAAGATCACGTGTAAAATTGGGAGCGGAAAAATTATATGCAACCATTCTTCATCGCATTCAGACGCATAAAATGGGAATATAATGTGAAACTTCATTCACAAAAATTAGCCCGCTATTGTTGCAATAAAAATGCATGCATATATTTCATATTTTTGCATATTCACAGTACTTTTAATCTATCATTCACATTTTCCGAATAAATGTCCCTTTTATAGTAAATCCCAGCAATTCCAAATATCTAAAATTTCGGATAAAATAAAGTTGCTACTATGATTAGATAATAATCAAATTGCATTAGTAAAAGTTAAATTGTTAAAATACAGTCATAAAGATACTTGTGTCGCTGTAACAATTAGCAAAAAATATGCATAGGACTTTCAAATAATAATAAATATTTATTAATTCAGCTGATTGAACTCATATACAATATATATATATAAGAATATTCAAAAATTTAATATTATTGTATCACAAGGAAAATAGGCTTTTCAATATTCCATATAAAAAAAAATTAATTAATGAAAATCAAACATATCGCTCTAAATTTCTGTTAAATTTATTAGATTAGATCTTTTCCAATATCTACTCTTCCAATATTCTCTTAAACGTATAATATTTGAAATTAAAACGTTATCTTACCATTTATATCAAAATATAATGTAATAATATTCATTCACACTTCTGAAATGAAGTCAAAATTATTATTAAAAATTAATACAATACAGCAATATATTTTCTTCAAATATATTTTTCGGAAATGAAAAATTCTTTAGCAAACCGAACGTAGTAATATATTCATTCACTTCTTTAACTAATCAATCATTAAGAAGTAAGAAATAGGGTCAAACATGAACAGAGATTGGATCGAATGCAAAATGATCTGATATTACGTTCGGCAACAATCCAATCTGTCAATTCTTGTTCCTATTCTTCTCTCCCTTCATTTACCTTTATTTCATGCCTGCAATGGAGATAGCTTAACTCTTATTTATTGTAACGCATTTATCGCAGCTCCAAGCGTTTCACTCTCTTTCTTCCTAACTTCTCTTATTAAAGTACAGCGGCGTCGGAAATCACATTGGAATCCGGCGCAAGGCCGACCGAGCATATCCTTCTTCTAGGGCGAATCAGCTGACAAAGGGAACTCGAAAAATAAAAAGAATGAAACGGCAAGATCAGGGACGGATTCTTTAGAGAATGAAGCTTAACCGTTTGTATGAAGTTGGAACGCGAAGTGGACAACAACTGCCCAATGCTTCAATTCGCTGGTGTGCCAATAACATCCGAAGGAATCTAACGGATTCGTCTCGCGTTATCGAATAAACGCGATAAAAATTAATACGAATAAAAAACGCAAAATTTCTACCGTTTCGTTTTATAGGCTCAAGAAGTCTGCCAGACAGCTCCTCAGCTACAGATAGATGATATCTGCAAATGATTATTCTCATCGAAAGGATTAAGTCGCACTAACCAACATGCAGATGCGCCCCTGCAGGAAGAGTCTCGGAGGAGTTGGACGTTCCAGACATTGGCAACGTGAGTGTCCCGCGTTGAGAGTCACGTCTAGTGAGGTATGTACCTAGCGTACTGGAAAGGCGAGTTCATAGAGAGCAAGGCAGAGTTCCAAAGATATATTGCTGGCTCAACAACCTTCTAACAATAATCTATACCTAACTTCCACCGCATCCTCTTCCACTGCCTTCTCTCTCTCTCTCTCTCTCTCTCTCTCTCTCTCTTTCTCTCTTTCTCTTTCTTACTGTTGAACACGTTATATAGCCTCAAGCGCTTTCTGTTTCTCTCGCCTCTGTACAGGGTGGCCCGTTTTCCCTGTTCCGATGTTATATCTCATGAAGTAGCAGAGATACTAACATTTTGTTGGAATAGAAAGATATTCAACATTTTGTTGAATATCGGCGATGGAATCGAGTAAATCTTTAAAAATGAATCTGAAGCACGTTATTTTGATTGATCTAACAAGGGAACCATTGGGATTGTCTCTTATTGATGTTGATGAGTTTTGAATATGTTGTAAAGCATCAAAAAAATATTAGACTCATATTTTTTATTATTTGCCTAACTAAGATTTAGGGATGCGAAATTACCCTTTGAAAATAATGAATTTTTTTATTTTCAGCGAATATTTTCAAAGCTATGAGGCATATAAACAAAATGTTTTATGTGGTTTTGTAAAATTTTTTCTCTTAATAACGTAATTCATATTTTTCGAAAATCTTAAATTTTTTTTAATTTAGCCTTTAAGGATTGTTTCAACTCCTAAATATTGAGATAAAACAAATAAAAAAGTATGGCTATAATATTTTTTGATACAACGAAGCATATCAAAATCAATTTTTGTTTCCAAGAAATTTCTGTACTGCCAAATATAACATTGAAAAAAAATAGTGTAATATAAATCATCATTACTCTAAATCCTCTAAAATCTTTAGAGTGAAGTTTCTTACTCTGGAGACAAAATCTCACTCTTAAAGGTTGAAAATGAAGCCATTTTTTTTTACTCTGAAGACAGTTAATTTTTACTCTGTACAAAGTAAGATTCTATTCCAAAAAAATTTAGAAAATATATATTACTCATTTACTTGAATAAATTTTGATATTTTCCCCCAAAAAAATAAGATTTTACTAATCTATCATCTCAGATTTTACTAATCTATCATATGGTAGAAAGTATTACTGCGTCTTCAAATAATACATAAACTTTTCGAAAATGCTTTAGCATACATCGTTCATAATATGAGCTTTAAAACTGTTTGACTTTCATTTGAACAAGAAGCAAACCTCTTCTTACAACCTAAGAATAAATACGGATAGATAATTGCCAGTGGAAATGAAACGAACACCTCGTATATAGGTACATCGTTTCAAGAGCCTTGAAGTTAAACTCTCCGAACCCTGCTCGTAATTTCACTTGCTCCACCCTGGCTCGTGGAAGTGTTTAATGTTACGTAGCTAGCAGGACTTCCTTGCCGTTTGTGTCCACGGACGTATACTGCTGCCATCAATGACATAGTATCTCTAACAATAGCTTCACGTTTGAAGACGCTGTTTGCCTTAGTGTGAACACTCATTAACTAGTAACTGATCGTAACTCAAAGTTCTGGGAAATTGGTCAGCGTTAAGTATCGATTTACTATTACCAAATTATCAAATGATAATATTTATGAGCAGAATATTATTCAAAATGAAAGCGCAAAGGATCATGTGATGATATTGAATATATATTTATATTAGAAATACAATAATAACCTAAATAAAAATGAATAAAATATAATTCCTTGTATAAAAATGTAATATAAATATTAAAATAAATATATAAAATACGTCCTTAACAGTGTTCCATCTTGTGCTAAACATTGCAACAAACTGTTATTATTGAAGTTTGTATTGAATTTTGAAGAGAGCTTGTTTATTGAAAATAGAGATGATATTATAGATAGATTTTCTCGATAAATACTTGATATTATCTTCCTAAAAATTATCTGCTCTTAGCTTTAGTATTTTTAACATGACATTTAAAAAAGTTTGACAAAAATTGAAATTTATTTAATCTCGACTTTCATATTATTTTAAATTTTATTTAGAATATATTCTACTTAATCTATTTAAAATTGCTTAAATTAGGTTTTAATTTATTTTCTGACACTCAAAAATTAATTAACATTTAAAATTTATCTGAAAAAACTATCATTGAAAAAATATATTACATTTTAACATATTTGTTTAAATAGTACTAAGTAAATATTTATTTACAGTAAATAAATATTTATTCATTAAAAGAAATGATAGTTAAATCAAATTAATGGCTTTTGTATTAAAAAGATATATATAATAATAGTTATTACATTAAAAATAAAAATGCTAAATTTTAATAAATATTTGTTTAAATAGTAGGTAAATGTTTACTAAATGTAAACATTTGTAAAAATGTAAATAGTTCTAAGTAAATGTTTACATTTAATAAACATTTACTTAGAACTATTTAAACAAATATTTATTAAAATTTAGCATTTTTATTTTTAATGTATATATAAAACATAATATAAATACATGTAAAATAAAATAATGATGATTAATCAAATAAGACAAAACTTTATTTTTCATTTTATTTTACAAAATAAAAAGATCCATCATCAAAATTGAAATCGCCAATAACATACATTTAATTGTAACAACTTTTAAGAAACAATATAAGTTTAAAAGTTGTAAAATCCTCTATATCATCCACAAGGAACACGTGGATGATGTAGAAATTCGCAAACACATTCATGTCAAGCGATAGGATTTTCAAATACTACATCAATGCTCGTTTCCACGACTTGCTGTCTACGGAAGGATACTTCCCATTGTTAGTCCCGCCATCTTCGTCGCCTGAGCACAGTAGTCGATGTTGTGTGAGCATGCTCATCCACAGACTCGTCACGGCGGTTGCTAGGATCACGAGTAGGAGGTTTCCCGAAAATTCGAGTGTCATTGAGTGAACTCAACATCTTCTCTTGCTTCGTTCTCGAAGTACTTCGTGGCAAGGATACAAAGAGAGAAAGAGATACAGAGATAAAGGCGGCGGCTTGTTCTTGGAATGAACATGTCAAACAATACTGAAAAGCCTATGTCGTTTATTTGTAGAGAAATCCGCTTCGCGCTTATGTCATCTGACATGAGAAGTTTTGAAGGGCTTGCGGGAATGTTTGAACGAGTATTGCGACACGTGTCACCCTGATTCTGTAGTTTCATTGTATTCAATCCTAAAAATCAACCGCGTCGACCTGCAATAATCATGTTTGAACGATCCATACGACATAAAGGAAAAGCCAAAAATGCCTAATTAAAGAGTTAAAATTTACCTTTGGCTAATTAAAAGTAGCTATATTTTCGAAAATATTAACTGAGAATGTATAGATTTATGAGAGAATTTTTACTGAAATTTTATCGCCCCGTATTGCGCTCGTCCCTTTTTCAAGGCATGATCTGTATAAATTATTTATGCAGTGAGAATAATTTATTGTTCTTTTTTTTTCGTGATCTTTATTCGGTTTAGCGTATAATATGTGTTAAAGAAACATAACGAGAACGAATGGCTTCTCCGAATAATCGTATTAGGGCACTTTATTGAGCACCTGATAACGCGAATTAAAAGCGTTAAGCCGTGTCATTAAAATAACAACCCTTCGCGTGACGCTATGTGCCAACAAAACGACAGGACGGAAAAAAAGGGTCGTTTCGTCAAGTGGCGCGTTTCACGTGTTCCGTGAGTGGGGGAAGAAAAAATGCGCTAAACGCGTTGACGTAATTGAGCGTAACGCAACCGATTAAATTTTACGCGACGCGTGTGTAGTGCAGAAAGCTGCATTCTTCCACATTCACGCATTTGTATACGCTTTATGTATCGTCGTGTTACGACCAATGCAACCGTTAATACTCATAGTAGCGCGGGCAAAAAGCGCCGTCGACATGCAATTAAATTTGCACCGCAACCAGAGATTCTGTTTCGATCGCAAATATTCAGGCCGCAACGAGGTCACAAAACAGTCGCGGGCGTTGATCTAAATTGAAAAATCAAATGATATCACGTCAAATTATCGATTAGCAGCGTCTTAATTTTCTATTTAATTATTTAATTATGTGCTGGATTCGGTAAAAAACGCATACCATTTTTATATAAAATACTTTCTTATGTATGCACACAATGCAATCTAAATAAATCATCTGCTCTCGCTGTTAGTTTTGCGAAATGATTACACTTATTGTTACGCTTCTTTTAGTTAAGATTCCATTACACTTATGTATATGTTTCAATGTGCTCGCCTATGCACGCTAATACATCTCAAATTTGCTTTTTAAATTTTGATTAACAAGGAGAG
This sequence comes from Atta colombica, assembly GCF_001594045.1. Lineage (NCBI taxonomy): Eukaryota > Metazoa > Arthropoda > Insecta > Hymenoptera > Formicidae > Atta > Atta colombica. The sequence goes on from NW_017259351.1 coordinate 1,254,853, forward strand.
AACTAGAAATGAAAATACGCTTTTGAAATACGGTTTGTTGCAAAAGATAAAATTCCAAATCTTAGCCTCAGACATTCCTTTCGAAAATAAACAATAAATATAAAAATGTTGATGTCATCGGATCAATTAACATTTGGCAGAATAACAGGTCTCAGACAAAACAGGAAAACATTAAGTATTACAATATTTCAGAATTAATCAATTTTTATCCGATGCATAAGCAATACAAATACAGTTTAAATTAATGCGAACAACATTCCTGTTTGCTACACTGTCGATGAAAAATATATTAATCCGAACTGTATTTACACCATCTATGTATCGAAGAAAATCAATTGGGCCTAAAATATTGTAGTACTTAAATTTTTTTCTTCCCTTAAGTTTTAATGATTGCTCAACACAATTTCAAAATTTTTAGATTTATTTATTTTTGATAAATAAGCTTTTTTTATATTAATTTTTTTAATTTGTTATATTTATTATATTAATTTTCGAAAAAACTGAGAGATACCTGAAGTTAGGATTTTTAAATAAAGATTATCTTTTGCATTCTATAACATTTTAGCAGTCTACTATTGTTATCACTTAAAATTTAATTTAGATTAAATTACATGAAATTTTACATAAAATTAACGATTCAGTTCCATAAAATATTAACGTAATATTCCTCGCCATTTATAATGTGAACGTAACATTTAACTTATTTATTAAACTCTATTCTACTTGGTTAAAAACTTTGTATCTTTCTGTATACGTTTCACTACATTTGCATGTATACCGATTAATCCCATCCACTCGAGCTCACTCCAACTAATTGTGAGTTGGCTTTGTTAAAAGATGTATAGGTTTACATTTCTCGAAACAGAGTAGAATACACATAAATACAGACAGAACGTGATGTATGCATGACAGCGGAGCACATATCCTTCGAGAATTGCTTACACGAGCGGTATATCTTTCCCTTTATTCTCGCCTTCTCCTTCATTTCCCAACGATGGTTTATTATCTCTATATGGTATATACACTATCTTATTTACTAGTGAGATGAAGAGCATTGCACATTGCACCTCTTTATTTATTAAACATTCACAAAAATATTAACAATTTCTGTTAATTCTCATATTTATAAGAAATATTTAAAAATTTTTTACATGAAAATTATTTTTTCTCTCTCTAATAAAATAAGCATAAAAAAATACACTTATGAAAACAAACAAAACAAAATACACTTATGAAAAAAGCGAAATAAATTCAAATAACCAAATTGAATGTAAAATGAATGAAATATTAAACATAGTAAATTAGATTTTTCTAAGTTCTTAATTCTGATTTCTCTCTACATGTATTCCTATATTACATATATTCCTTTACTGCTTTGTTGAGATGAATCATAAAGTTAAACTTTATAAGGACGAATCTTAAGTGGCAAAGACAATGTGAACTTTGTAGTTGAACAACTATAATGCAATTTTGTGTTTTCAGTCACATAGTACAACATATATACATAATTGTAACTTATTTCGTTTCACGTTTCGAACTTCGAGTGTACGCAAAAGAACAGTGCGAAATATACAAGCTTCCAATTTATGAAAAAACCTTGCAAAATGTTAAAATCTGATTTTAAAACTTTGTATACATAGTTACGTACAGATTACGTAAATACAAGTAAAGAAATTTTAAAGAGTAAAATCATCCCTTATATGTAAAACAGTTTTTAATTTCTTTCGTTATATATTTCGGAAATATTGAATAAACATTGAATAAACGTTGATTGAACGTTGTCTAAATTGTCAAGAATTTATAAGTTTAAAGATTATTATGTCACAAGTTTCAATTGCACATACCTGTTTTCTGTTAACGTAATCTCAAATATAGCATTGCATACGGAGAGATCGGCCAGCAAATGGCATTAATAAACTGACCCGAATAAATCGAGAGTATATAACGGACAGTATATACGTCATAAATGTCATATTCGAACAGTAAAATCTGCCGGTTTATGGATTGGTCGCGCTGAATTGTTATAGCCGGCATCCCGCAAAATTTGTAACAGTTGCGCAATCAAAACAATCAAGATAGATTTAGGTTATTAAATAATGCTATTTTATGTATTTTAATCTTGATCCGTATTTTTTCATAAATATATCATGTTTTCTATCGTTTTATCTTAATTACTAGCCCAGTCTATATATATATATATATATATACATAAATAATTATTTATATAACTATTTATATTGATGAAATTGTTATTTAAACCATTGAGAAAAAGGTTAATTTCATGTTACATAAAAGATTATGTCCATTCTGGTATTATAAAGCTAAGATATAAATAAAAGATAAGATATGAAAATTTTTGTAGATATTAATTACTTTAATCTTTAACAGCCGATAATACTACTCTACTGTAAATAGACTGTTTTTATTTTATTAAACTACTTACAGTTTTATTAAATTGCATTATTGTCATGTGTGTCAGCAAGTTTATTTGTAACAAGAAGCGATGGTTTGATTAAATAACATTTATTTACTATATAAAAACCAATTAAAAAATATATTATCTCACATTACATGTATAATGACTGTGTATTTTAAAATGCAGCAGTGAATTAAATTCAGATGAGTAATAAAAATAACATAATCCGCAGAATCTTTGAACATAAATAATTACAATTATGTTAAAAAATAAATTAATTAATACACGTCTTTCTACCAGTATATATTAATCTTGGTTCAACTTATTCTTCACTTTTTTTCTAATTCTCAACGCATGATGCTGATCATATAAGTTTGAAAATCTATCGAAGTAGTCGTAAGTAAAGAGATTATACTCAGATTCTTCTTTTTTTTATTTTTAATAAAAAAATATAATGCAATACCGTTGAAGAGGTTCGTTAATTCGCTTTTAGTTCACGAAGGTAGCTTAATACATGTTCTTCCTACCAGCCTTCACCATCACGTTCATTCATTTCGCTCTTTTACATTGTTCCTCATCACAAGGCGTTTCTCATCACAATAGCCGCGCAAATTAGCATGCCGAATACTTTCATGTACACGTGAGAGTGCTAATTTTTCGCGTTTGTTCATTTTTACAGTGTTTCTCTCGCACACATATTTTGCATCGCTCTGACATGGAACATTTAAAATTTAACAGAAAAGCTTTTGTTGTTGAACATATTACATACATAATATGGAATCGAATTGTTGAATTTTGTTGTATAACACGCGATTAAATTTAAATAATTTCGATGCTTCTTTACAAGATACAGTGTTGCTAATTGATGTGTGTGTTTTCAGTTTAAATTAAACAAAGTAAAAATCGCTGTTAATTTAGTGGCGCCGACTATTAATAAAAATGGATTTGCATTCTGTAGCGTGAAAAAAAAATCAGAGTGCATATCATTTATACATGCTTGTAATTTTGATTGTATGCTTGAAAAATTCGATCGTGAATCTTTAACATATTCACGTAGAGCAGCGTTTCCAACATTTTACAATTCGCGGCATATTAAATGACGAACCAAATTTCTCGAGGTACATCATTAAATGTACACGCTTCAGCGCTCAGTAGATTTTTACTATCAGATAGCGCTAACACAACGTTCAAAACTAAAAAATAAAATTCTAAAAATTTTACTTTGCTTTTATCGTTTTGAAAGTGATTTTATTGAAATAATGGTATCACTTTGCTTAAAATAAAAGTAAACACAATATAATTTAGTTAATTTTTTAAATTCTTAAACATTTTTTTATGCCTCATTCGCTCTTTTACTTATTTCTAAATTTTTTTTTTACTTTCTCTAAAATTTTCGCAGCACACTGGGAGCTTTTTACAGCACACCGCATGGAAAGAATAGCTTTGCTGAAGTATTTAAAAATTTAACTGGATACAGATTTGAAAATGATTTTGATTAATTCATCAAAAAAATTATGTAAAATATTCGAGCATAATGAGAAATGTAACAAAAAATTTCCATATTCTAGCAATCATCTTTTAAACGTACTACATTTTGATGGATCAATTAAAATGATTTTCATATCTATATCTAGCTATATTTTAGATACTTCAAAATCGTTCTGTCGGGGTGGTTAATAATCGTCCAGATTGATGTGATGTTTGCATAATCCCGAATAATCCCGAATAATCTAAATTAGAGATTACAATTTAACTGTATGTCCGATTCGCTCTTAAGATAGCAGAAAATTAAAGTAAACAAATGCAATAACTAAATGTGCCATTATAAACATTATCTTTAACAATACTTAATAAAATAAATTTTAATAAAATAAAATAAAAAGATTTCGTATTGTTAATAAAGGATGCCAAAACATAAAAAAGTACTATGTTCTTAAAGAAAGTTACTAAAACTTACCGAAATAAATAAGATTTCAACAACGATTTATCTATAAACTGAATTTGATTATGTAATTCGCAATCTACTTACTAAATTACATCATCAGGTATATTCCAATATTACACTTCTCTTGATATGTAACAATGTCCCAATATTTTACAGTTGCCCTTAGCGATATCTGCGTTAGTTATCCGCTACATGAATATATAACTTTTAGTATCACCATACTTATGATCTGATATTATTATGCCTATCAAATAATCCCGCAGCGAACGGACGTGCAACTGTTGCAGAAGTAAAAGAGAAAAACTTTATAAAAGTCTCATAGCAATAGGGAGTCGAAGTAATGCGCCTTGTGTGCATGCGAAGGTGGGAGTCGGTCGGTTAGAGGAGTAGTCACTGGCGGAATGCAATTTGTATTAATTTCAACGGAATTAGGAGTTACGCCTTGGGCCGCAATTAAAATTTGCATAAACAAATTTTGCTCCTCGGTTTAAGCTCGGGAAAGATGGGGAAGTCATTTCCTTACTTTTTCGCTCCCTCTTACTTTCTCCGTGCTTTCAACCAAACGCATTTTCGTATCTTTCTGTCCATCGTCTCATGTCTATCATCATATACCCCAGACATACGATGCATCTCGCCAAGTAGAAAACATCTGTATTATATTCAATTATTCCTCGAGCATATTTTACACACGATCTCTCCTCCCTTGATAAAATTTTAAATCTTCATCTGTATTTCTTGCAGTATTCTTACTTTCCGCCATTCGCCATTCTGTAAATTATATGGTGATTTGCGAAGCTTAGTTATTTCATTTCTCACAAACAAAATAAACGTATAAATCACACAGTACACAGAATTATAAAGTTGTTAGGATAATAAATTTTATTATGTGAGCAAAATGTCGAGAGAAAATTGCACATAATTACACAAGTTTTATACTTCATTTAAATTCAAAAGAGATGACTACTTAAAGAATGATGAAGCAGAGCTTTAAATTTTTATCGAATAACGTATATTATCTACGCAATTTATGGTTAATAAAAATCTGGTCTGATTTTTATGTAGTTTTCCAATTTTCATTTATATTTTCCCTCACATATTTTCTTGTATTTTCCATTTCTTTTTCATATAAACTTTTTTTTGTTCGTTCTCTATGCTTTTCTCTCCTTTTCTTTTATTTCTTATTTACCTTGTTTTCTCATTCTCTGCTTCAAACATTCAATAATTTTTTTCGTCCGCTTTCTGTCTCTTTCTCTCGCTCAATTTTTTCATACTCCAATTTTTTTTGCGTCAATTTTAAAGTGTATTTCTTCATTCTTCAAACCTTTCCAGATTTTTCCTCTCTCTCTCTCTCTCTCTCTCTCTCTCTCTCTCTCTCTCTCTCCATCTATCCATCCATCCATCCATCCATCCATCCATCCATCCATCCATCCATCCATCCATCCATCCATCCATCCATCTATTTATCTATCTATCTATCTATCTATCTATATCTCTTCTCTGACAATCATTTTATGTGCTAATATGATTACAAAAAGAATGTCGAGCATAAAGAGCTCGCCCGTACCATCAAAGAATCTTCGTAACAGTTGAGAAGAGGAATTACGTCTGTACATTAGCTTTGACGAGTTGAAGTCCATTGAAGAGAACGGGATCGGGTGTGGTCACCGAATGCTCGAGACAAGAAGAGATGAAGCTAAAAGAACAGGATAGAGTGCGAGAAAGTGTGGTACGTGCGGAACTGAAGAGGGACGCCAAGAATAAAACGTACTTTATTACAAGCAGCACTCAGGGAACCCGACGCCCTGATCACGGGACTGGTAGCGTTCAATACGTTTAATTAAGTGCAGAAATATTCCACATTAAAGAATTAAAGAGACGCCTCCATCGAGATTCTCCCCTCCTGTCGCGTCGCACATTGCCGAGATTCCCTCTCTCGATTCAGCATTGAAACAAAAGACGTGCACAAATTTTTCCTTCAGTCGGAAATCCTTGTGAAAACTATGTTGAATCTACTGCGGCGAAATTGAGATTTTCCGCAATAATTTGTATAATTTCATCTTATCGCAACAGTCATGCTAGAGAAAGAAAAGAGACAGTTAGATCGAATTTCAATAAACTAGTAAATGAAAAAATAGAAAATCTACATTATTTATTAATGTTACGTAAAAGTTATGAAATGTAATGGACTTATGAAATGTAATAACTCAGTTTATTTTCATTATTTATAATTATATCTAAGTACACATTAAAGAGGACCCAAAAATAAAGCAATCCATTACATATTTATCTTAAAGAAATTTATTTGCATGAATTTTTGAATAAGTTTATTCTAATCATGATAGAAAAGAATATTATTGATGCAGCATCAATCTCTATTTAGATTTGTTTCTGTCTATTTGATCTATCAATTTGATATGCATTTTGCGCAACAGTACTTCGCTCTCTATTCGATTGATAAATCCACATCGATGCAGCCGATTTTGCATCTTTTTAATCACATTATCTTCGTGTCGAAGTCGTGATTCTTTTTAAAAGGCGCAATTTGCCAACTTTCACTGTCTATCGAGACGCAGAGGTTTATGGGTCGCATTTATGCTGTTCCTATCACGGTGCGATTAAGGCCATAATCCGATAAAATTCGCCCGTTGGGTCGTTGGAGACTAGGCGAGGATGCCCCAGTTTCCGAATCAGCGAGTACCTGATAATGAGGTTAGTCTCGTCGTGGAAACGCCGTAGGTAAAAGGGTTCGAAAGACTGGAAGGCACCTCCGGCACTTCCGTTAGCGAAACACCAACATATCGTAAGAGTACCTTACGGCGATTACGTCAGAGCAACCATCTTTCTTACGGAAGTACTTTTTCTTTCGGATGTATATGGCAAATAATAACACACGCGTTAAAATTACAAAAAAGATTAATCAAAAATAAAGAAAAATATACAGGGCAAATAAGAGTCAAGCGCGGCAATTGGAGCACAAATTAATTATTTAATGTATTCTTCTTAATCAGTACAAGAATCAAACGTTTCGGTTTCTTTCCGAAGCACCTTTAGTGAATCAAAATATAATTGTAAGCGTTATTGCAATCAACGTGAACAATACACTTATTGGCTGCGTTCAACAGAAAAAACTAATCAATCAACTTATTCTTTAATATGATTGATTCTTGTCTTTAATTTATCGCTGAATCTATGTAGGAACCAATCATATTAAAAAATCGTTAAGCGCTAACTGATTAGTTTTCTTTGAAATGAACGTAGCCATTATTTCTTCATTTAGAGTTTGAGAAACAACGCTCACAATTATATTTTGATTCACTAAAGATGGCTCAGAAAGAAATCGAAACATTTTTTATTCTTCTACTAATTAATAATAAGAATACATTAAATAATTAATTTGCGTAATTATCGCACTTGATTCTCATTCGCTCCATATAGAGAATCTATTGTTTATATTGTTATTATGATCAATACACTTAATTACAATAAAAATATAATTTTCATTATGATTTCATTACAGTTTAATATAAAGTAAAAAAAATTTTGTACGCGCTGTATAATTTACATATAATTATCTATAAAAAATAAATTCTAAATATATTAATTGAATGGTATATGATATCAAAATAGAATAGAACAGATGTTTCTCAAACTCGCGTGATATTCCTATAATTTATAAACGTGTCTACATTTGTGCTAATCTCGCAAAATTTCATATATATAATTTATATATATAATTTATATATAATTTCATATAACACGTAATACAGAAAATATGCAACATTTATGTGTACGTGTTAGTTGTTTGTTACTTCATCCAAAAAGATCCTTGCGGCAGTCATTTTCGAAGCGAAACCTTTACGACGCGAAAGTGCGTAAGTCAAATAGCTCTTTTCTCGCAGACAAGGGAGTTTTATCTACTCCTTCCCTTTTACTCTTTCGAGCGCGCTAGGATGTCATTACATGTATAATCTTAAGCTACTGTTTACTATTTTTATTCTCTTTTACAGAACCTGCCAAAAATTTATCCAAAAATAAACGGAGAATTTTATTTTCAAAATTTAAAAATCCGGCTATATAATTCTCGAATACTTAATATTATGGAAGAAATATCTCAGAAATTCATACTGTGATCATAGATTCTGATTACAGTATAAAAATATCTGTTTAAACAGATAATATCATATTTTTTAAAATCAAAATCAGTATAAAAATTAAGAGTACATCAATATTCAAGAACATTTTTATATTATGAAAAGCGAAATCAATTAATTTTCTCTTAAAAAAATGTCACTCAGAAATTTTCAAATATTTAACTCGGCTAATAATTCTGTAAAAATTTTCTTTTACAGAGAAAAAATTCTACATCCTGAAATGTTTGTGAATTCATGTAAATTTTTGTAAATTTTAGGATTTCTTTTAAAGAAAAAACTAAAATATGGAATCTCAATTTTTTTTCTACAAGCTAAAAGAGTCTGAAAAATACACTACTATACTTTTAAAAAGCTTAAAAAGTATTTTGGTAAAAACGTATTTCACGCTGAGATACATTCACAGGTCGTGAAAATCATCGGATAAAGAAAATGCAAGGGTGAACAATGTGAATTTGAAATTTCCGTGACAATGAGTCTCTCGAGATGCTACGTGGACATTATGCGGGCACTGTAGCAGAATAGCTGCACGAACAATTGTATCAGGTAGAGAGAGACACGACCGACGAAAATAAAGAAGAATCGATTTATTCGAACGTAATATGTCTCCGGAGACTAGACAATGGGTAAATCTTGCTCCGAGTTTCATTATTCGTCCATTATCTACTAGCTGTAAGTAACCGATGTTTAACGACGATGTTTACATCTTAATGGTTCAGCTAATTTGAATAAATCTGACTATGACTTTTGTAAAGTTGTTTATTATACATTAGAATATTAGATCGTCGGCAGTTAGAACTTTAAACATTTATTTAAAAAATTATTGAACAAAAAATTGTGATTTTTACTGAAATTAGAACAGTACAATTTGAAATATAAAAATATAAATATGATATGTAATATTTATGTTTTTATATATTCCGGATTTCGAGTTCTAATTTCAGTATAAATCAATTTTTAATTTAATATTTTTTAAAAATGTGTAATCATATATATATATTTATTTAAAAAAAGATTTATTTAAAAATATACATAGTATTGCATTTAAAAAAAATATATCTACAATTTAATTAATAATATATTTAAACTCTGTCTTTTATAAATAATTGTATAATTAAACATAAAGAAAGTATCCTTTTAGAATAATATTTTCAAAAATGTTTTTGAAGAACGTCAATCCGACTCGAATAACTCAATAAACAAGAATTTTTCTTTTTTATATATTTTAACTTATGCAAAATATATATTTTTATGTAACTTATGCAAAATATATAAATATATAGCGAGTGCGCCAAAAGCACGATTCTTTTAATATGTTTTGTGATCGACATCAAAAAATTAATGCTCACGAGCTTTCGTAACCCAGTCACATTATTATTATTATTATTCCAATGTTGTCGGATATTATACATATTTCTGTTATTTTAAATATTCATATTGAACGCATGGAACATGAGGTAAACGAACTTCTTTATTATAGTTCAACGGGATTGAAATAGAATTTCATATAAGTATAATTAATGACTGTTCTCTCAAGCGCACTTGTGTAGCTACCATGAAAAACATGACATCAGCATGAAACACATTCGTCTGCGAACCGATGAGTCACGCTTTATACAGAGAAGTCTCATTGTTGTAAACATATATAAAGTACCCATACAATTGCAAAACTGGTAATATTACAATTTTTTAAATATAAAGCCCATCTTTGTTTTAAGCCATTCTATACTTAATTCTGACAACTGTTTCATCGCGTTATTGAACCGTTTATTTTAAAAATGTAGCGAAATGATAGGAAAGAGAAATGATACGAGAAGAAAAGATTTATTCGAACAAATCGAAGTGATGATAAATTTAATAATATTTACTGAAGCATAAAATTTTGTGTTACAATTTGCGATTTGAATTTTTCTTAAGAATATGTGTTAACGTTTATTTTTTAATAAAATGAAAAAAATTACAATTTTTCTATATTATATATTGAAATATATCTATATTATATATCTATATTATATATTGAAAAAGATATAAAAAATTTAGCAGCGTTTCAAAAAAAATTTTTTTAATGAGAATATGTACAGTTTCCTTTTTAATATTAAAATATAATATAACAATAATTTAATTACATTTTAACCAACATTTCTTTTAAACAACTTTATTTATTCAAAGACTCATTGTATTAAAAAAAATTAATTTACGAAAATTTAAAAATTATATGATTCATTCATAAAATCCTGTTTTTTAATTATTCCTTCCTTATAAATAATTTTTTCCGTATAAATAATTCTTTCCTTCTATTCGGAACTATAAAAAATCGGAAAAATTCGGAACTATAAATAATTTTTTAGTTCATAAAAGAAAATTGTAATTCAATTATAAGATTCAAAATAAATTACTATCATATGAAGAAATGCAAAAGGAGAGCAAGAAAAACTTAATAGTTGCAAAGATGGAAGCGTAGAATCAATCCTTGACATAGATATGTTTAAGTTTCCACGTCGCTGTGTCAAACTCAAATCATTAAGGAAATTCATATCAAAGTTCTACTACCATTATTAGCAACAGCCTTGCAGTACGCGTAACTTTCTCCTCGAAATGTTCTCGCAACCTCTCGTGTTCTCACGTATGAGCAGAAATCAGACTCCACAGATGAGTACTATGAAAATGTTACGAGTACTATGAAAATGTTATTATTACCTTGCTGACGGAATTATTTCGATCTACATAACATGACGAGTATTTATTGCTCAGACACATAGAAATAAAAATTTAATTAGTTGTTTACCATTTCTTTGCAATAGTACTTTTTAGTAGTATAACTTTAAAGAAAATCTTCTTGTTTAGAAAACAATAAAATATCTTTAGAAACTTTATTATAAAGAAAATTATTTATTCTAACATTTTAAACTTTTTATGAATAAAAGATATATGTTTCATAGATATCTTTAAATTTTTCTGAATTTTCATATTACGCTCTCTCTAATTCAACGAAAAACGGTCCACGACATGGTCGATTTGTGGAAGTTCTCATCTCTATCCTATAGATCTGAAATAAAAAAAAGCAAAGTTTGTTTTACTCGTTGAACATTGTTTTTTATATTAATTTACTAAAATGCCTTAAATTAAAGTAACAAAATGATGGTTTATGAAAGTAAAAGTATTGATTTTTGCACATTGAAGAGGCTGTTTGTTATTTTCACACTTCAAAATGTAGCAGCTCGATAGTACCAAAAACAACGTTTAACGAGTAAAACAAACTTTGATTTTTTTTATTTTAGGAGAGAAACGAGAGTTTCCAGAATTCGATTACATTGCCGCGAAATGTTATTATTTAAACTATAATAGCGAGAGACCAACAATAGGTAAAAATTCAGAGACGTTTAGAGAGATTTATGAAATATATTTTTTTATATATAAAAAATTTTAAATATTTGAATAATTTTTTTTAAAATAATTTTCTTTAAAAAACAGTTCTTAAGAACATCTTATTTTCTTATTATCTTTTTAGCTTCTAGACAAGAATCCTCCCTTGAATTTACAAAGTCGCTATAATGTCTTTTCGTTACTATAACTTGTCTTAATTCTCTCGACTTTTATTATTTCGCTTTTATCACTAGTTCGCCGCCGACGTCGCAGCGACAAGACATGAAACGCGCTCTCAGTTCTTCACTCAACTTCCGTCTTTTAAAACGGATGCGCAGCAGTCCGCGGGGGGTTAAGTATGAAGGTCGGTTCAAAAGAACAGGAATCGTCGGCTAGGCGCTCTCTCCGTTACGGTAGCCAAGTTTCTCACTAAATTCACGAAGTTTAGCGGTACAATTTACCCGCGGCATGCCAGGTAAGTCGCCGTTCCTGACGCGTTACGGAAAGCCAGAGGCGGTTATCAAGTGCGTGATAAACACTGGTGCATTCTGATGAAAGAACTACGAGTAAGGCTTTACTTTCGTTTTTTGAACGTACCTGTCGACGTGCTGTTCCATAATGCGATTTAATAAAGATCGAGAGAAACATAAAAATCCCTTTTACGTTCATAAATTCTTCGTAGCATTTTTTTTAGAAGATACTGTAATTTTTTACTAAACTTTTTATGTATGTACATAGTAGAAGAACAGAAAGAATCTAATGGCACGCAAAATGAGAAAGATGTTTATCGAAACATTTTTTAACAGGAACTTTGATGGAAAAAGTATCGTACTTACATAATTATGAATCGAGTATAAAATTTGATATTTGAACGAATTCATTAATTTGGTATGAAAGTTCGAATAATATGGTAATAAATTTATCACGATGATCCTTTTTCAAAGTTAAGTATTTTTTACTAATGATAAATTTGTTCCATTGAAAGATATTGACAGCTTTGAGAACATTACATGTTTTATATATTATTTTCCATACCGAGCAAAGGATTATTATTATTTTCTAATCCTTCTCGATATCTCTTCTTTTTCTCTCTTATAAATAAAGCTCTATATTATTTGAGGCTCCGCACCATTTAAAATACTCATTCATTTTATCTATCTCACGAGATATTTATATGACGTATGTAACTCGATTATTGTGATTTGTGATCTCAATTTTTTTTCGAGGCGATGGACCGCTTGTTCGTCTATTTGTGGACGATTGCACCTATTCATCTTTTAGTCTCGCGCTCATGAAACACAAAACGTTACATCCCATATAGCGCAAAAGCTTGCAGCAACATTGCTGCAATATTTACAATGCTACTATATAATAATATTGCTGAAGTAATCCGTGTTGTATAAGATGTTCGCGCGATCTACCGATCTCAATCGCGATCTTTGGAAGATCAAATGCATGCGATTCTCCACATAGCACAATTTAATCAACGAGCGTGGATTTATCGAACGGGACGTCAAATTTAACCCCGTGTTGACCAATTTCGACCAATTTTGGTTTACCCTCACTACCTCGTTATCGAGAGCCTTGGGGTACGTAGACCAGGGGCTTAAAGAGGAGTTGGCGGAGCGGAGTTGCACCTATCCTTAAATGTGCACGAAGAGTTTGTCATGTCGTCGTTACGCTCGGTACTAGATACGGCTCGAGGGAAGGTACCTATAGGATAGGTAGTCTCGAAAAAACTGCAGATCACTGGAAAAACGATGGTACCAATAGTTCTAAGAAAATTCGTACTGTCGATATTACCGACTTCAAGAAAATATTTTCTCGCTCTTCTTACTTATACTGTTTCGAGAAATGCTAGGAAATAAGAATTTACTACTTTGACGATATTACATACTAAAAGTTTTCTGAACATGAAGAAGTGTACTTGAGAATATGCTTACACTTTATTCGTGTTTATTTAAAGCTACCTGTTCTTTACATTTACACTTTATTTATATATAATAAATATCTCTTACTTCTATTTTACGTTAACCAGAAAAAGCAGTATACAATTATTTTAATGTTAGCTAATGTTAATCTCGATTCTATGTTATGTATTCTTCATAAAGTAATTTATACATAAGATTATAATATTGAAAGTGGAATAATTATCTCACTTTTTATGTAAACGAACACCTGGAGTGTTTTTATATCCTAATTAAATCTCTATTATTAATGACATATTGTATTAATTGTTTCAATTTAAGAATTATTTTTAAGAATATTATAAATTTGCTTATAATTTTTTGAGAAAGGTAAGAAGAAAGTAAACAAATATTAAGTGGAATAAATATGTTAGCTTATTATCACAATATTTCTAAAAATAATAAAGATTTTATTCAATATAACACCTTTTTCAATGGAATTGTATATTTAAAGAATAAGTTATTAAAAAATAAAAAAACAACATGTATTTTACAACAATCTTTTGCTGCTGATGTATAAAAACATCTCCCCAAGTAACTATTCCTAAATTAAATAAGTTAAAAATTGATACACAAATCGTGTGATTAATTTAGAACTAATCTTGCTGGAACTAACTCTATCTGGGCTTCAATCTTAATTGGAATTTTTCCTTTTTTGCTTTAAATTTTCAAGAGCGTTTATCTTATTAAATTAACATTTGCTGGGTATACATAATATTTTTTGCGTAAGTTTAATTTTGATCTTAATCAATCCCTTTTCAAACCGTTTTATTCACATGACCCTTTATGTAACATTTTTCACATTAAAAGTGTTATTCGCACGACATTGTTACTCCAACGTAAAATGTCAACCCTTGTCTGGTCTTGGTCAACCCTAGTCCGCTGTCTTCCTCTCGTTGGAATTTCTCGTCGCATATACTGTCCGTCAACGAACGGCTCGCACCTTTTTTGCGTGCTCACTAGCCACGGCTAACCGGTTTGGCTGACATCCAAAGTTCAACGATAGCTGCAATAGGGTCTTTCCCTTCTGTAACGTGGTCTACGTAACGTAATATATGCACATATACGCGAGAGAGCAAATAGAACACGCTATATAACATGAGATACGTAAAAGTGCGCGCGGATATAAATTTGACTTTCGTAAATTTTGCGCACTACTCCGAGAGATTTATATTGCCCGCGTATTCGCGGTAACATAGCCAATTTCTAGAATCGATTTATGATCCACCCGACATTGAATATCGTTTCCTCGATTCGCGACCTTATTTTTTCAGTCATAACTTAAGATGATCGTGAGATGACAATGTACGAAATCTCACAAAGATAGCGATTCAATAAAATCTATGCAGTGTATCGCGATAAATTTGTGATAAATAATTTAATAATGTACAAATATTTGAATATCATTTCCTCGATTTGTGACCTCGTTTCTTACGTATCGTAACGTAAGACAACAGTTGTGGGATGATATAAATGTATAACATTTGAAATCTCACAAAAGTGATAATCCGGTAAAATCTATCCAGCGTAACGCGATATAATTTATTAAAAATTTAATAATTATGAATATTTAAATAAATATTAATAAATACAAATATTTAAATAATGACGTATTTGAAAAAAATATTGAAACTAGTATAAAATGGTATCGGTTGGTTCAATAGCATTTGCATACAGTGAAATGTTTTAATGTTTCATAATATATATTTTCAAGCTTCAAAGCTTGTCATGCAAATCTCCTCATGAATTAAAAATGTGATAAGGATATAAAAAATTAATTAATTGTGATAGTTTCAAATGAGAATAATTTGATATTGACCCGATTTTTCTTTGTCCTTGCCATCTAAATTCAAGTCAAAGTTTATTCATTTGATTAGTGTTGCGAGGCGAATACAGGGAGACCTGTATCCTACTTTAGGAGGGATCGAACGTGCGATGTATACGAAAAATGTGGGTTCAACCAGCTGGTAATCGTAACTTTTTTTACGTAGGTAATCAATTTAAGTTTGGATGGACAAAAAGTGTTACTGTGCACATAAAAGAGGTGTGAATGGAAAGTTACTTTTTAAAGGTAACTAGTTATCATTATCGAATCAAAATAATAACTAATTATAGTTACTAATTACTGATTTATAAAAGTAACAAGTTCTATTATTTTTTACAAGTTCTATTACTTTTTCAATATTGAAATCAGATTAGTTTAAAAGATTTTACAATATTTTGTATTTAAATATTAATTTAGCAATAAACAATAGTGACATAATATTAAATCAATATGAAAACATAACTAAAAAGCGAAATAATTTTCCGGTTCGAGTTTAAAACTTCACATATATTTTAATAACATATAAAATAATATTTTGGAGTGAATTTATACATGTATACAGATATACATATAATTCTACGAACCACGCACCGATTAAATTTTCAATCTTAAAACACAATCCAATCATTTAACACACAAAAATCACTTAACAAGTGATTTTTTATAATAAATTTTGTAATACAAATCATCATTTTCATCTATTAATCATAGACTTAATAGACATAGGCAATGCATTCCTTGAGCTTTTAGTATCAGTGCTCCATTAGAAAGACTTGAATCATAAGCATCTCTTTTCAATTCCATCAGTATCTTTCTTCTCAATACTTCAGAGTACTTTAGAGAGAAAAAGCGATATTCTAGCTAGCTTATTCTTTCTATAATAAATCGATAGTGACATCTTCATAGAAATGCGCAGTCTATTCTTATTACGCTGATAATACAGCATTGCGATAATTTCGCGAACAATATCGGCTGTTGCTGAACGTTGACGCTAACGATCTCTGACAGGAAAATCGAATCGAGACATAACCGTCAATGTGTCAGCGGTCTTACAAAGTTGGTCGAAAGGGGATCTTTACGAGGCTTGACGGGCTCTTACGTCAGCCACTCTGTCGACACGACTTTTTTCTTTTTTTTTTTTCTTCTTTTACTTGTAATCACCGTGCAATCTATCTATCTTTAGGAAGCAATTATCACGCTTCAATAATGATTTCGGTGAACGATTGGACAAGAGAACCTGCTAAAGAACGGTAGAAAGACTCGAACAGAATCTTGCGCCGTCAATCTACACGGAGAAACTTGATTGTTGACCCGAGCTGCAAGTCAATAATTAAATCCACTTCCTGGTGAGCACAGCGGCTTCGATCCTCATGAATTTTCAAGAAACGCGAGGAAGCGAGCGAGTTACATCGAAGCGAAAGGCGAAAAGGAAAAAGATGATGTTTGAGAAGCAAACGCAGGAAACAAGTCTAGCTTGCGCTAGCGGCATTCAACTTGGCAACTACCAGGATAATGGAAGTTGCGTTCAATGAGACTGTATTATTTTGAAGCGTGATATTATTATGTGCAAAGCAAAAACCGTCAGTGCAGCTCGCTACTGTTAGCTTTGTTATCGAAAATTCGTTTTGATGCAGTAAAATGCCGAGGATGATTTCTTAGTCTGATTAGCGTAAAATGCATTAATATTTCATTAAAATCTCGTGTAGTTGAGGGGAGGAATTTAAATGGTATTAAAACAATTTGATCATAATGTATACGATACATCATGAAAAGAAACACAAATATTGTTAACGTATCTCATCATTCGTTATTTATGTTATATATTAAGTTTTATAAATATTTCAAATTTTAATAATTTTTAGTTTTATTATTAACTCCACATTCACGCGTTTTTTTAACGTAATTAATCGCTTGAAGTGTTTTCAACATTATATCTACAATTTTATCTTTTTAATGATTTACAATTAAGTAAAAATTGATAACAATTTATATATCCTTTAGATAAAAATAAATGCAAAACATTATTTTAATTGTGAAATAATTTGCATTAAATACAATACAAATATAATAATGTATAAATAGCATTTAACATTTAGCGAATTTATAAGATCGAGGTCCTGAATATTTCACGCGAATAATTAAGAGTTAATACAAGATATTTACCATAATCTTGTAAAATAATTTCCTGAGCATTCTCGAATTGTCCAGATATTTTTGTTCAAAATTCCAGGAGAGAATCTTTAGGAGAGAAGATTAGAGAATCTTTAAATGCAACTTTGAAGTAAATTGGAGTAAACAACGTAAACAAATTATATATTGAGTATTAATAGAAGACAAAGATTCTTTGAAACCAACTATATTTATCATTTTTTATATAATTGTGTGGACTCACCTATAAAATAAGAGTACCTATAGAATAAAAAAGACTTATTAGAATATAGTATCAGTGAGCTACTTTATTCTACTGAGTATTGTCTATACTCTGATTTTTTAAAATAAAAACTTGCAAGTATGACACATACACCGTTTCATATGTACTACTAATCGATTATTAACATTTTGCATTACTAAAAAAAAATAATTAATAAAACAATATTTTCAGAAAGAGACAAAATTTATTAAATTTAAAAGTAAAATTCCAAACATTTCACTAAGTTTAAATTTCAATTAAAACAAATCCTCAATTTTCAAAGATTTAAAAAATGATATTTCATTGATGCTCAAAGAAATTTTTAGAATTTTGAATTTAAATTCTACTTCTTTCTGAAAATAGAATTTCTTTGATCATTTTTTTCTTTTCAAAATTCTTTTTATTTTTTTTTTCGAAGATAAATAAAAACCTCTTGAAAATTCAAGATTTTTCCAGGTTCTTTCAAGCTCTTTCAGATAGTAAACATCCTGAAAAATTTTAATATCATTTATTAACATTTATATTTTGTTTCACAATATCAGTTCAGTTAATAATTACAAATATATTCTGATGACTTCACTTTGCGAACTATATCACAATTATGTATAAAACTTTCGTGTTTGTTGTACACTGACAGTACAATTTCTCACCGAATAATCCGCAACTTTAACAGCACGCAGCCAGATTACAGATTTTACACTCGCACGAGCAATATGGTCAGCGTCTCTCCGATTTTTCCAGCCGTCTAACGCTTTCGCTGCGCCATCGCGGATAGAAGGACAGGAAATGTGTGATACAAGAGAAAACGGAAAAACCGCGAGAGGGTCATAAGAAAGGCACGCGGCGACACAGCCTGCCCACAGACTCCACCAGTCTCTCGGTCGAGTGAAGAAGGCGAAGAAGAGCGAAAAAGAAAAGAGAGAGGCGAAAACGACCGCCGGATACGGAAATGGCGCAGTGTCCCGCGGGATACGCGGAATCCACGATTGTTTTGGCCGGGCTCCCATTTCCACGGCTTTATGGGCAGTGGGCGGAATTTGTGGCCATCTCGTATATATAGCCGCGCAACGAACGCGCCGGCACTTTTGCCTCGCAGGTCGCGGCCGCGTTGCCATTAGTTATAGACCCGCCGCGCCGTCGGGGGTTTCACCCTTCTCCTGCTCTTCCTTTCTCACCCTCTCTTTCTCTTCCTCGCACATATCCCGCTGCGCGGAATTGTTCTTATTTTCCAAAGTTCCGTCGAGAGAGAGAGAGCTGCTCGACTACCGCGACCGACCGCCACCCAACCGTTGCCACCGGCGCTCCGCCAGCTTTTTCCACCGTCCGCGCCTGGTACAATGGTTATACCGTCCTTTGTATCGGCGTCGGGATCGACACGATGGATATCGCTCGAGTTGCTCCAGTTCAAAGTTGAAACCTAGTTTTTCTTTCGTTAACCGGCGAGATCGTACCCTTTGTCACGAGGGTAAAGGGTACGCCGGGCAAAAAAATGCAGACGTGCCGAACCCTCCATAGCGATCATTAAAATAAAGACAAAGAGAGAATTAATGGATGGAGAAATTAACATCGGGGACCATTAAATGAAATTTTCACTTAGGCTAAGTATCTTGATATAAATCAGTTCAATAAGGACAGTTTCTAAACTTTCCCCTCTCCAATTTCTCACTATCCTAACAAGATAATTATATAATACCTGTCTATAGAACAGTAGCAAATAGGAACTAGAATTCTCTTGGAAATAGCACAATGAAACACAATGCAACGGAAGAATAACTTACGAAAGTATATTATTCCCTTGAAAGCTCGTAACTCTATTAGTATGTAAAACAATTGCCATTATCTTTCAGTCCAATTTCAAATCATTCGTGGTATACAAACTTAAATGTTAAAGGAAAGGAAATGGTTATAGAATAGGTAGAGGGTTGTGGAATACCACAATATCTTATATAATTTGCGCTGCATTCTGGACCCAACCATTAAAATTGCTTTTTCACAGTCTACATAAACGTTGTAACATGGCCAATGGTTATAATAGTTGCTTTGTTGTCATAAAAGTTACATTTCAGTTTTACAGGTAGCAGATAGTTTTATAGGTATGTTCTTTTTATGTAATTTTGATTGGTATTAATAATATAATTTTGATTGATATTAATAATATAAGATTAGAAACAGGACCGTTTATATGACTAATTGAATTGGGGGGAATTATTAATATTTCAGATTGATTGTGTTGAAAGTTTGATTGAAATCGACGCGTAGTATATTACATTTGAGATAGATTTATTTAAAATACATGTATACATATTAGTCCAACATCTAATTTTAACCGTAATTGGCTCTTCTCGTATTTAGTTGATTAATTTTGTAACTTCAGTCTAATTTGGAGATCTTGAATGTGATTTTCAAATGATAAAATTAAAAATTAAAGTATCTAAACGTATTTTAAAGTATCTAAACGTAATGATAATATAATCTACTTTCACAATGAAATAATACCTGTATATTCTATTAGAATATCGAACGTGATAATATCGTTATTAAGTATTTAATCTTTTAAAATATTGATATGCTTTTGCATTTAACTTTGCTAATGTCATGTATATCAGCTTTCAGCACTAATCTAGTATAACGAAAGTGACTGAATTCACTATAATTGATATCTATTGTTAACTAACAAACTAAAAGTTGTTATATTACATGATCTATTAAGTTATTTTAATAAACAAAATACTATTTCACAATCCTCCCCTTCTTCTAGTCTTCTATTTAAATTGCATCAGAATGTAGAAACATATCGAATTTTCATTGAAAATAGTCCGTATCATTTATACATTTAAAAGCGACAAAAGTTATCTCAATTAAGTAAGAGAAACACCAATTTGCTAATAAGCGGGTGTTGACGTAAAATTCGTCGAAGAGCTCTCATGGCTTTGTTTCCGGAAGGAGAATCGTGGGAATCGTGTATGTGCACAGGGTAAACCAACTTAATTTGATTAAACAATATCTCCTTCCTTCTCTTTCCCTCTCTTGCATCATACTGTTGACGCGAGTAAACATGTAATATGAAATGCCATATGCACAATCTCGCGCCGGTTCACAATTCGCGAGACGAAGGAGGTGCACTCAGATTAAACTGCAACGGTTGGTTTCTCCTCAGCCATCTACCGACAATATCTCTCCTGTAATAATATATTATACACGCAGTCCGCGAAATTCCGCGGATTCCCGAATCGATCTCTCCTCGACCCTAAGACCCTCTCGAATATTACGGCTATATTAAGATTCGATACTTTGAGTCCGTCGAAGATCTAAGGCGGTACTACGTATGGTAATATCTCGATAGCTCAACGAATTAAACTTCGAACGGGAAGTGAACAGAGGATGGCGAGCTGAGTTGTGGAATTTGTAGGCTACGAAAATGCTGGTTACAAGATCATATAATTCGTATACGCGAGAACGAACTGTATTGCGTATTAAAATTCCAGCCAAATATTCACGTGAAAATATGAGAATAAATAAAATCTTTCTTCGTTTTCGTGTTATGCTTCAAGAAATCGCATTGTGCATTTAAAGGACTACGCTGAATCCACAAAACTAAGCGCAAAATAAATGATAATGTCTCGTTTGTTAGAATTAATTCATGATACAGCGAGAAAAGAAAATTCAATGTATATTTATTTTATAAATGTTTATAAAATTTTATTTTACAAATATTTATAATGCAATAATTATTTTTTTTTATGTTTATTATTGACTGGTCAAGTAAAAAAGTGAGACATACTATTGTAATAGACTGACTTTTGTATAAGAAAAATTATTTTCGAATCTAATATAAGTTGTATCATCCCTTATACTTTTTATCCTTATGCTTTATTCAACTATATACATTTATCTCGCATTCAAGGTAATTATTATAAATATCTTATTGTGTTTTTCTATTTTCTCTTCCTTTTTCTTTGTAAATTCTTTGAAAGTCTGACCTTCTTGTATACTCTTATACGTAAGATTAAATATTAAATGAATTGGTGCGAAAATAAAACAATATATAATTCAGAGATTCTTTTAACACACATACATCACAAGCATAAGTAAAGAAAGAAAGAACAGAAAATATCTTGCAGTGATATTTCAAGTAATTTACATAAAAATTTCTGTAAATATTAATTCTATTTATTTTTATAATGCGTTAATTTTATTTTAATTAATTTTTTATAGTTTAATCATTCATATTATGATTACTAATTTTATATTTCATGAGATATAATAAATATTGTATCATTGAAAAAAAAAACTTTATATAAATTATTTTAAAGTAAACTAATTACACGTTTCATAATCGATTATATTTCATATCGATCGTATATATTTCAAACAATACTAATGCAGATTAAAAATAATTTAACTTCTTAACAATATTACTAGTAATAATAATAAGAATCTTTATGAACATAATATTTTATAAAAGATTTTTAAGAAATCCGAGGTTCTGTTTATTTTTATTTTATAAGAACGTATCGAGAACACAAAAAATATATGCTAGTAATATTGATTTTCTTATCGCATTATTTCTTTCTTTTTGACATATAATCTGAAAAAAATAAGTATTAGTTTATAATTTGCGCTTTTAAAAAATCTTGATTGAAGAGGTAAAAGATGATTTGCGTTTAATACAATGTCGTCACAGTTCGGTTCAATGATTTGCAGTGATCCCTTGTGCAATACCTCAGAGATTGTCCCAGTATCTTTGTTCTCTTTCATAAGGAATTCCTCGTTACGGACCAGAGTGACAGTGAGAGGTCATTTCGCATCGAATTCAGCTTACCCTTGTCAAGCCTCGTCGTCTGTGTTCAACTGCTTCTCGAATTGGCTTGGCTTCATGGTCCGTCGAGTCGACGTGTATTCGAGGTATTTTTCGCAACGAAAAAGCAAGAACAAGCACGATTTCCATAATCGATATACCAGAGAGAAAGCGTGCTCCAGTCTTGGAGACTTCTTCTCTTTCACCAAGAGAGAATGCCTTGTTTCTCTTTCCTATTTCGATACCGTTCCCTTCTCCTCTCCTTCCTCCCTCGAACCATGCGCTCTTTTCCGATTTTCTTCGGTTATTTCCCGAGAGAAGAGTCATCATCCCCGGATAGAAATTTCCAGGATTCTCGATCGTGTGTCTTATACCGATTATTTGAGTTCTTCGGCCAAATTACGATTTTCTGTATCGACTATGTCGGTCACAGCCCTTCCATGAAAGCAGGATGACATAAAGCAACGACAGCTTGTTAGCTAACAGCAGAAATGAGCTGGCAACTATATAAAAGTTATTGGTATTTACATTTATTAAAGCTCTCTCAGATTTCTCTTGGTACATGGCTTATATATTTCTGACAAGCATAGTTTGAGATTACGGTTTGACATGACCTAAATAAAGTTATCGATCAGATATTCCATATAAGATTTTGAAATAAGAAACTGAAATGAGGAAAGACATACTATAAAATTCTCGCAACACAATTAAAATTAAATTTGAAATATAAATACACGAATAAGTAAACGTCATATATGGTCATAATGAATCTTAGTGCCTAATAATATTTCTTAAATAAATTTATATAAATTTATATAATTTCCAATTCAAGCAAATTAAATATTATATCGATTTATTAATAAATTTTATATTTAAATGTTTTTTGTAATTTTAATTTATCTAATTTTGAAACGTATTTGATAAATACATTTCAAAGTAATCTATAAAGATAAAAGCTGTGAATAAGTAATAAAGACATTGAAAAAATATTAAAAGCCACAATCTAGAATAATCATAAGTTTTTCATTAAAATATCGATATACATGTATCTATTTTGTATTATTTTATAATTAATATATTCATTCAATTCAGTTAAAACAAAATTTAAATTATGAAAATACAATAATTCTTGGCATACGATTAATTCGCGGTTTTCCCGCTTTAATTAGAAAAATTTGGATGTAAAACCAAATATGTGCAGTTTGCAACAGTTCTGGCTTTCACGAAGAGTTCTAGAATTTCTATGCATTCTCAAAGGAATTCAAGCAATTAACATTCAAAGCAATAAAAGCGAAAATGAAAAACTTAAATAATCTTTTAATTTTCGTGTAGTTTGTTAATTTGTAGTTTAAAAAAAATTAAAATTAAATTTTAAATATAAATACACGAATAAGTAAACGTCATATATGGTCATAATGAATTAGTGCCTAATAATATTTCTTGTAAATTTATATAATTTCCAATTCAAGCAAATTAAATATTATATCGATTTATTAATAAATTAATACAATTTTTCTATAATCTATTTTACAATTGTAAATTCGATACTTATTATACATATAGTATTGAATTGTAGTTATATTTTTGATCAAATGTATATTTTTATTAATCGTTTACGTGATTGCTTAACATCAAGCTTTTGTTATCGACATTTTTGAAAGAAACGAATCAATTCCGGAACAAGTGATGGGTAAATGATAAATAAAATTTACATTGAACTGCATTAATCATTTGTACGAATATTTATCTGTTATATATTTATAATGTCAATTTCGTACTCTATATATGACAATCTATTCAAATATTTCTCAATCAAGATTTGTTCGAGCGAAAACCATCGCGAAGAAGAGACTAATTATATTTTCAAATATCTGTTTATAATTTAATTTGTAAATTTATTTGTATTACAATGAAAAATAATTAACTGTAAAGCTAAAAGTGAAAATATTTTTCTTTTTCTTGTACTTTAGAGAGAAAGTACTTCGCGAAGTTTTCACAACATATTTTCAATTTTAATTTAAAAAAAATGCAAAACTCTTTTATTTTATATAAGAAACTGTAGAACTACAATAGTAACTATGTTACTGAAACTGTCATGTAATTGTTGAAATGTGTGTTATTTT
>NW_017259351.1:1279947-1280956 GCF_001594045.1 Atta colombica
AACGTGCATATTATTTGCTTAAAATGCAGAAAATGCATGAATACGAAGCTAAAATACGTGCATTACCGCGAGCGGTCGTTCTTGGCGCGTGAAGTTGGCCGCGCGAGAAACACGAAACCATTTTGTCATCTTAACTACATTCATGCACCGAATACGGCGGACGCGCGATGCGGGATGGATCGATTTCGGAATGAATGGCATCATAATACAATAAATTGGTAATTAAAACTTATATTAACTTTGTACTCATTGCTTATCGCAATGCAAGCACTTTATCGTTGTACACTGAGAATCTGTTTGAACGCATATTTCGCATTACTTGTTCGACAACGGATTTATCGCGTGAATAAGCGACAGACGTTGTCGTATCTATTTTCGGACATCTACTTGCAATTTCTTGCGTATTTAACTATTACAAAATGGAGTATCGATCTCATCATAAAGGCAAGCGTATATTATCTGTTGCTCGAAATGCGAAAAATTTGTGAATGCCAAGAACGAAACGCACAGCGTCGTCGTGGCATCAATCTCGCACTGCGTCACTTTTGGCGCGTGAGTTTACCGCGCGAGAGTTGAGCGAAACGTTTTCATCACGTTAATTGCGTTTACGTTTCATTTGCAGAACGGACACACGGAACGAATCGGCTTTAGAACGAGTAGCATCGTAATCGGATCAAATGGTAATGGAAACATATTAGCCTTAGAAGTATACACGAAGAGCTTCGTGTCTCAGGTCAAGTTAATCGTAAGTACAAATTATCAAATAATTTTTACATGTACATACTTTGACATTGTTAGAAAGTATTTGTAAAATTGTGTATCTATTAAAAAGAAAGGAAAAGAATCTATTATTTAACAAAATATCATAGGGATATAATTATTAATCATATATGTGTGTGTGTGTGTGTGTGTGTGTATGTATATATTAATAATTATATCACTGTGATACTTTGCACAAATCTTAAATATTTGAAATATATATATATATATATATATATATATATATATA
>NW_017259351.1:1280966-1290789 GCF_001594045.1 Atta colombica
ATATAATTAATAATTATATATATGACATTTTTCAAATATTTAAGATTTAAATTATATGAGAATTAGATTCTCAACAAATGTTATACAAATTGATATCTGATAATGAAAACACAATTTTATTAGGACATCATTCTTTTATTAAATATGTATTTAATAAAAGAACTTACAAATGAAATGATAAAATGCAAAAATTACTTTTTAATACATTTATTTTAGACACTACGTTTATTGAATATAGTTGTATTTGTTACAGATTAATGTTGTATTACTACGACACTTTGCATTGTGCATTGTGATGCGAATGCAATCGGAAAAGTTTTGAAGTGAAGGAAGAAAAATGAAAGCAAGAGGAGTCGAGCATCGATAGAGCTACTTTGTGGTAAGTATTATTGCTTACTTGCATAAAATTTGTCGTCATTTCTTTTCAATTCTTTGGATTGTTTAATAATTTAGAAATAATTTAAAGAAAGAGACTTAATTTGAAACTTTGTATGAATTAATTTTTGTTGAATATTTTAAAACTGTGTAATTATTTTAATAAGAAGATCAATTAAAAACTTCTGTGTATAATATGTAAGAATTACTTTCTGTTCACTGATTATTTCAAATATTGATTCAATTTGGATTTTTATTTTAGAATCGTCATACTACATGATAACTCCACTGTTGCACTGCGATTGGTGAGTCAAACAACTAAAAATATAAAGCATCCATAGAAAAATTCCAAATTTAAAAATATTTTTATTGTAATTATATAAAATGGGTTAAAAATCTAAACAGTTAGGATTGCTTATACATTTTCTTTTTGTAATAAATATTTAAAAGATATATTTAATATAACCAAAATTTAAGATTTTTAAAAATAATATTATACAAAGTTTGTAGGAATTAATCACAATAAATTGATTGCTTTCTTAGATAGAATTTTTTATCTGTAAATCGGAATATTAATTATATTGTATATAATCGCGTTAAAATCCAAAGCTTCACGTTTAGAATAAAAATTGCACTCTTAAGAGTAAAAGAATTATAGTATCCACTTAAGTTCTTCAAAACGTGCCACATTGTAATCTCACACTGTACGATCTCCAATCCTCTTTTAAAGACACTCACATAAATTTTCATAAGATCGTCCAATAGTATTCCATAGTGCAATTTTCTACGTAGCTACAGAGGCAGTAGTAGTGATGATTCGGAAAAATGAGAGAGAGGGATGAGAGAGATGGATAGTTGAGTGAAAAGGAGAGAAGCGGAGAAAAATATAAGAGAACGTCAGTAACAACTAACGCAAGCTTCGCGAAGAAGGGAAGGACGGCATCTTTTAGTAATTACCCGCCTCCGGAGGACGCATTACTCTTTGTCGACCGACGTACCTCGGATCTTATCGTCGTTGAGAAAGAAAGGATGAGAAGTAGTGAAGTAAAAGATAGAACTAGAGTACTGGGAATCACTTCTGTGGAATAAGACGAGAAATGGAGAGTCGGTTGCAATCCTTACTCTATGAAATTACGTTGGCGACATTTTCATCTTTGCCTTTGTCTGGTCTATGGACGCGCATTTCACTTTAATAGCATAATAATTTTTATATCACCAAAATGCACCGCTGTATAAATAATAAATAAGCATTCTTTTCGACAAATACAAAAATGTTGAAACGAATGTTAAATAAATTATTTACATTGACTGCTCGTCAATGAAAAAAGTCGATGAAATATCTCTAAATTTAATCAGTAAATTTAATCTCGTAAATTATAACGGGAACCTTATTTTTATTTTCACGGCATATCGATAAAATCTACAATATAACAGCTGCTTTTAAACAAAGCAGCCTTGATATTACATGAAAATAGAGCAACAAGTAGCATGCTCAGAAAGCCGGAATTGATCCTTAAGCTCTAAGTACACCCTGAATGTGTCCGTACAGAATCTGCGCGGAACTATATAAGACGATAGCCATTATCCGATTGCTCTTATACCGCTACGCCGAGAAATGCATTCAAAATTACCTTATTCAGCAGCTATTCAAGTTTTCAGCGCTCTTCGCGTAACGTCCGATAATGAGATCACGGCAGGATGATTGATCGTATTATATATGCGGCGTCATTGATTTTCAATAGTGAACGCGACAGTCTTGTTAATCTTGCAAGGTCGAAAGCATTCTATGTAGATGACAACGTCAAATAAAAGCGAGATTGATAACTTTCGCGTTGATGGAATTAATTTATTCAGAAGTCGATGCATATTCGTTATATTGTTTCATTCCGATCTATAAAGCTAACAGTGCAAATTGTTGAAACATATATAAATTTCAATAAGTTTAGTTTTGTTAGGAATTGTATGGAAATTTGATTGCTTGTATCAAAGCATGCGCGAATCGAGTTTATAAAAAAATATTGTTCGTGTCTGTTCTAAAGTTCCAATTAACCCAATTGTTTGACATTTCAATCCTAAATTTACTGACATAACTTGGACGTGTAAAAATAACTATTGATAAAAAAACTCCATTTTTCTCTCACGATGTACGAGAAATACTACAAAATGAAGATACTAAAAATGTAATCAACGTATATTTTTGATTTGTGACAAAAAAAGATACAGATTTAACATTAATACATAATAACGTGTCTAAATGTACTTACGGTATAAAATTTCTGTAGAAAAAAATGTCACTTTTTTCAAGGAGAAAGAAGTGTAGTCAACAGTCACAATATCTCTCATAATTTCTTTTTTATTTCACAAGTGCATGCTGTTATATTAGAGGCGTGATATAATTTTAAGAATTATATCACGCCTCTAATATAACAGCACTTGTGAAATAAAAGAAACATTATGAGAGATATTGTGACTGTTGATGCAACAAGTAGTATAAGTTAGTATTGGGACGGAAACCGCAAATCTTCACACGGTATACACTTCCAACGCACACACATCTCGCATCACACTGTGACGTCTCCGGATAAAAGTTCACGGGAGTTGAGCATTTTTATCGCCGGCGTATTCTGTCGCCGGTGGCGTTCCTCTACATCCGTACAAAAACGCATATGTCGTATTACAATCGTATTGTTCGCAAATAGAAATTTGTAGATTCTTTTTCTTTGGTACATGTAAGCCATCATTAAACAACCCTAAAGTTTCGTAACAATTACGAATAAAAGTTTTTTTATTTTAAAATAAAATCGAGAAATCAAATTAATTAACAATTAAATAAATATTATATTAAATGAATAAAAAATTATTTCTTATTAATTTATGAAAATTTGCTGAGCACTACAATTTTCTGTTATTTCAATTTTAAAAAATTTCAATGCATCAACATTCATACAAATTCAGTTATCATTCGATTTAGCATACTTATTATGTAATTAAAGGGAAAATGTGAGAATCACTTTCCTAAAATCAGAAGTATACTGCATATACTTCTATTAAATTACATCTATTTCAGGAGTACTAGGTATTATTATTAAACAATATAATAAAATTAAATATTGATTCCATACGTTTCAATATTAAACCATAAAATTTAATCAATTACGTGATAATAGCCATTTACATTTACCGTTTTAGCCAGAGCATATAAACAATTTTACTATTAGTGAAATATTTTGAACAATTTGTGCGAATAGTGCCTGATTATTGAAATATAAAACATAAACTAGCACTTAATGTTAGTAGCTACATTCTTTTGTGCAGATTCACACAAAATAAATTTCAGTGCGAATTAGTTATTTGCATGTTATATCTATATCGACAAAACGTCAAATGTTAATAAAACTAAAACGTTTTGTAACACATAGCACAATGCATCGAGATATAGTAATCCTACAAATGGCAATTAAGCAACAAAGGTAACAATTTGTGGGATACTGTTTTTCAAATAAAGGGGTTTTCCGAATAAAGATAGTTTTATTAACGAGTGATATGTAAAATTCTTTCTATTAAAATTATTGAAATTGAAAAAATAGCGTTGAATGTCAAAAACACAAGAAAGTATAAAGAAATATGATTGTATTTTTAGTTATATTGTAATTGCATTAAATCATAAATTTCATACCACTTTATGTTCTCTAGTACTTTTTTTCATCAATGTAGATTAACTTTCATCTCGGTTATTTATTTACTTCTCATTTTTTCTTCCAATTCTAAAAATTAGAAAAAGTTGAAGAATAAGTTGAACTGAGATTAAATTTAATCTGCATTGACAAAAAAGAGTATGAGTTGCAAATATATAAAATTGCATTACTTAATTTACAAGACATTACAGATAAAATTAATTCTATTATACAGTAAAATGATCTAATGCAAAATTGCACAGTGTGAATCAGATCGTTTAAATTTTACGAAAAGATGTAGCAGATTAACGAAAAAAAATATCAACAGAGTTAAACAAAATGAAATAACGGAACTTTTAATTTCATATCCGATTCGTTCATTCTGTTGTTCAACGGAATAAACAGATATCATCATTATCACCGTTGACCATCGCCTTTTATTTAGAAAGTAAATTGGCTCTGCACGAGACCGTACAGCTGAACATTGTTATTCTATGAAAAGGGTATTGCTTATGTA
This sequence comes from Atta colombica, assembly GCF_001594045.1. Lineage (NCBI taxonomy): Eukaryota > Metazoa > Arthropoda > Insecta > Hymenoptera > Formicidae > Atta > Atta colombica. The sequence continues at coordinate 1,285,533 of NW_017259351.1, forward strand.
CACATGGAAACATTTTATCGAGCATTGAACAAAAAACAAGAATAGAGAGTTTCACGTTCAGAACGTGTCGCAATATAAATTATATTATGAAGAGACACGTGCGAGACGAGAAAGGGTTGTGCATCGCGACGCACTCGCTTGTGCATTCCGTGTGCCCCTACTTGCGTCAGAAAATTTCGTTTAGTTTACAGACAGCTTTATATCCGGCCTTGATATGACAGGCGCTACTTTAACACAAACGAAATTGCTTGTTTAAACGCACGCGGTGACCGTCGCCTGCATTTCCGTTCATACTTTCATCCCACAAATAGATCCTGCGGCATTGTTTCCACGATGATACGAGACGCGACGCGCCGCAACTAAATGGATCGCAACGAATCTGAAATCCGAAAACGTTTGTTTGCATCACCGTTTGAAAGCATCGGAGAATGCAACAGCGATGTTTGCACGATTGTGCGTCATAGTAACGCGATAAGGTAAATCCCAGACATATATTTATATCCGGACATTTAGACAAAATGTTAGTTTACTTGTTTATGTTATTAATCAAATGCTTTTTATAATATAATATTATAATTTAATTGTAATATTTAATTACAATAATTAAGTATACTGCACACGTATTGCAGCAATGTAAGCATCTGTGCCGATTATAATACTATAATAAGAAAAGCATTTGACATTAATAATAAATTTTATGTAAGTGTCCGAACATAGGTACATGTCCGGTCACTGGACGTTTATCTTTCAGGGAATATAAAAATCTAATTAAAAGAACTCGAATATTTTGAAGCCTATTTTTCAATATTCAAATAGCAACATAAAATTATTAAATGTTTATAACTCTCTGATTATTCAATATAAATGTACTTGTAACTGTAAACTTTATTCGAATCATTCTTTTACTTTCTTTTTCTTGAAAATTTTATCAAGATCATGTCGTTCCTTGCTTCAAAAATGCTTTAAAAAGTTAAATTTTTCAGAAAAAAAATTAGTTTTTAACTTAACAGAAAATTATTAACTAATTATAAATAATATTAATAAAAATAATATATTTTTAACATGATCAAAATTTTTATCATTGTTTTACAATTAAAATCATCCTTCTGAGTTATGGACTTTGATGATTATTTTTAAAAGCCATTCTTTTATCTAATTTATAACGATTTTTTTATGAAGTTAAATTAGTTGACTTTTGATAATTGATAGGGTAATGTTTACTTACTCATTTATTTACTTAATTCACTTATATATATTCATAATTCACTTATATATTATTTACTATAATAATAACAAAAATCATGATTTTTCGAATTGTGTTATTTTTGAAGTAAAAAAGCAATATAGTTTTCAAAAGACTACAAAATAAAAGTTTCCATGAATGCTATATTGCTATATTTACATAATTATTTTTGAAATAAATGAAATATATAATTGCATACAGGATTGTATATCATAACACAGAAATGATTTTACAAAATCCGGTTACTCAATGTCTCACAATTATAAATATTAGTAGAAAGACTATTCTCCGTATAAATATTTTGCATGTCATATAATGTTCGCCGATATGACTAGAATGTTAATATATCACAAATGAAAAGCATATTTATAATTCTCATTTTGCGTGTGAAAATAACTTATAGTCAGTGCATTACAAATAAATCTGCGAAAACGATTCGTTCATAAACAATTTCATTTGTTGCGAGTTGTCTCATCACTTGCTTTATATATATATATATATATGTATGTGCATAAATTTATAAAATATTATGTATTTTGTGGTATACGTAAAAAACTGTGATCATAACTTCCATTTACGTAGAAAACGCAATCACATTCTACTACAAAATAATGGCATCATTTTATCAAACCAATATTTTATTATCTTTCTAAATGTACTTATCCATATTAATGAAACACTATATAAGTAATTGTCGTTAAATTCAATCGCAATTGTTACACAGTCACAAAATACAATACAATTGTTCTTATTAATCACTTAATTCTAATTAAAAGATCACCTTTAATTATTTCCATAAAGAATAAGCTCTGAGGAAAACGACATGACTTTGCCTCTTCCTACGTTTGCTGTCACGTGAACTTTTAATTACTACTTTATCCTACAAATTATAAAATCAGCTGTCACGAGGACCTGCAATTTTCTTACCACGTGCACGTTTCTTCTTCGTTTTTTCTTTTTATTTCTCTCTGGCTTTTTCTTTATTCATTGACCGAGTCCCTTGCGATCGTGCCATTTTTTCACTCTCTCAAGCGATCTAATTGTAAAGCTACGTGCAGCTACACTTTTACTGTGTAAGCCCCGAAGAGGCGTTCACGTTTCTCGTGCTTGACCAACGGTAGCGCACTTTATTGTTTCCGCTAATGCACTTTTATATCGCAGCAATAATAAACCGGCAGCGCGCCACTCCGGTAATCCTTACCGTAATGATATTACCTGGTGAAACGTGCGCAGATGGTGAAGTTAACGTTAATTGGATGTGCGTTGCTGTTGCTTTCCGCGCAATCCTACTGACCCAACTCTCCATCTCAGTAATGCATTTCCGGTAGCTCCAGCGAAGCGAAAAATATCGCCAGATGATAATTATATTTAAAAAAAGAAATAAAGAAAAAATGACAATAATTGACAAAGTTCTGCTATCATGGCTTTTGCAATTACATATATCGAGAATGATCGCACATTGAGAGAGAGTGAGAGAGAGAGAGAGAGAGAGAGAGAGAGAGAGAGAGAGAGAGAGAATGAAAAGATTACGTGTTACAGAAAATATTTATGCTCATCCAGCATCGTGTAGCTTTATAAATACTCACGCAGTGAAATTTGCAAACATGCCTCTTTTGAGCTTGTTTTACAGCTAGCGCCAACAGCTTACTTTTTAATTTGCCTAGAATCTGAATTCTGCGAGTAATCCCGCGGAGTAAAAGTCAATGTGAAGTGTATAAAAAGAAGAGCCAAGGGAAAGACGGACATAAAAGAGCATGGAGACCAGCGGCATTATCTGGTCTTCATTCGTTCTCGCCAATCACGAGACAGCTGTCTCTCCCGTATTCTTAATTTTCTGTTATCTAAATCCACTATCTAGATCAACATCCAATACATAGGATAGCGTGTGCTACAGCAAGAAACATAGCTAGATTTCCTCTCTTTCACAGTTTTATCCACCTCGTCGCTCTCTATCTGCTGGCTCTCTTTTTATATCCCTCCATGTCTGTTTTCTTTTTCTTTCTTTCTCTATTTTTCGCAACAAAGAATACGTCCCTTATCTTAATTTCTCCTGAAATGCCCTGAATATCGCAGCGAAACGTGACGTTCAAACTTGTCCTTCGTTTCGGCCACAATTTCTGAAGGTTGATAGTGCCTTTCAAAGAACTCAATTTCACCCCTTCGATGATATTAATCTTATTGAGAGCGTCATGTATCCTTACGTTCGCAATGCCCGCGCTTAATAAAATTCCATTTCCTTGTTTGGCCAGTTTCTGTCGAGAAAGAAACTTTATCTATCGAAAAAGAAGAGAAAAACAGAGAGATAAAAAGAGAAAATAAGGGAAAAATAGGCTTGAAATAGTGAAATGTTCTTTGAAGCATTTGAAAGCTCCGTGTGCAAACTTTTTATTACAAGACAGCTATAGAGATATTGATTTACATGAATTTTTATATTGCATCATATTTATATAAACTGCACAAATATATATAAATAGTTAATTATTCTAATAATAAATTATATAATACAAAGCTTTCAATCAGCTAAAAATTGTATATTATTGTATAAAATACTTCATAAAAATTAACTAAAGGATGAAATTAATCAGTGGAAGGATGGTCAATAAAAATTATTATAATTTGACAACTTATAAAAATATTAAATATTTTTGACTAACGTATTTCAAATTAATATACTTAACAAAGAGAGAAAGACATCGCTGACAGCAATAATAAAAATATTAAATGTATGTAAATTTTTCATTAACAGAATATAAAAATATTTAATAAATGTCATGCTGTATTTGACGAGAGATATTATATTACTTAAAAGTAAATTAATTTTTTTCCTTTTTTTTATGAATAATAAATATAATGTTCGTAGATATCATTTTACATTAAATTTTTAATAAATCTTTTCATTTGATTATGAAAGTATCATTTATAATCAGACTGCTAAGGCTAAGGCATTATTGACCGCAACTCAGACACGATACCGGCACGAAAACTTTAAGAGGTCAACGATGGTCAGGAAAGCATTTACGAGTTGCTACACGGTCGACAGCACTTTACGACGCAAGATTCAATCGCGAAGGAAATAACTAGTCTCTTTCAGAAGACGTATACGATTTATTCAGGCAAAATAACAAACGTGTTCTACTAATATAAGAATAGAAAATACAGAAAAACAAAAGGATTATATGTAAAAATATAGAAAAAAAAATTTTTTAACATATATGGATATTAATAACATTCCGTATAATAATTCTGGAAAAATTGTGAAATATTGTAAAGTTTTTCATAAGGTTTAATCTAAATTTAAAAAAAAATATTTTTTGTAAAAATGATTTATATAGCTCTTTTCCTCAAGAAATAACATAAAAAAATTTAGAAATTTTATAAAAATTAAATTATTTAAATATTCTAAAAATTAAAATCACGTCGTTTAAAACAAAGTAATTCCAATTAATGACTATATAATTTGTGTGTATCAATTGTTAAACTTTATTTTAATCTTTGATTATAATTATCTCATGATACTTTATTATCGTATATCTTTTACAGCTAATCACATTTAGTTATCATGAAATAACTAATTATAAAGTACTAACGTATTTCATACAAATCCATCAGCCAGTGTACTGTATAAAGCACTCATATATTGTTCAGTTATGACCTCAAGCATCACTCAAAAATAATACAATTATTATATCTGTATATAAATAAACCCGTTCCATAATTAAGCTTGTCACCACGAATTTAGCTTTGATGCATTTCCGTTTATTATAAATCAGACCGTTAATACATCTATATATTTAATGCGTTGAAACGTTGTTTGTGACATGTTTTGGTACATTAAATTAATTAAATGCCACGGTTAAACGCGTATATATTATGAATTATTTCATTAGCATGATACAAAATGGGCTAAGATAAAATATATTTACAGCAGATCTAGAGTGAGAAATCTAAAATGTGAAAGGAGATTTAAACATAAATATCTAGAAATTTTTTTCTCAATAAATTCTATATATATAT
>NW_017259351.1:1290889-1298899 GCF_001594045.1 Atta colombica
CCTACGCGCACAAGTTATTAAAAATCGAAAACTCAATTTTATTGTTTTCCAATAAATATTACTTTGCAATATTTTATAACAACACGATTTATTGTCGTGAGCATTGTTACAATAGTCGCGAGTATTGTCATTTGCGATACAATTCTGACAGATTTACATACGATCCTTACAGTGATAAATTTGAAGCTCTTTAAAAAAAATTGACGTTGACTGTACTCTATATATCTTTGCTAAAGTATTTACAAATTATTTGAGTTTTTTTTAATGCCACACACACACACACACATACACACACACACACGCGCGCGCGCGCGCGCGCACGCAGTCTTTTAGAAAATAAAATATATTAATAAAATTAATTGTCAATATGTACAACATTTTAGATTTAAAAAAATTGCTCGATTTCTGCGGTGTTTCTAAAATTAACAACAAATGTTTCATCAATATATCTGTAATCATATAGTGAGATTGAAAATTATAACAATGAAAAGAATATCTTCTATCAATGAATACTAAGAGACTTATTCTTCATATGCACTTACATACATAAAAACAGATATTCTTTCAATCAACAATTTTCAATATTATATACATCGATAAAACATTGCTGTTAATTTACTGAACGTTGCAAAAATTATTCAATTCTGAATTATTGATATCATAAAGAACAGATTAAGGAATCCGATGTTGAAAGTCAATAAATCTATGGATATAAATAGATTAAAGGTAAACAACACTTCGGCAAATTAAGCTCTCACTACTCCGGAATGCAAATATTTTCTAATAAAATGGAAAATCGTTCGGTTAGAGATTAAATCTGCATACCAAATCCACATTTCGAAGATCTATCAGATGAATGGTATTTACTGTTTCTACGCAAATATAGCGAATTTCAATATTCAAAACGGAATACCAAACATAGACAATATCCCTTGTATTGTATTCTCGCTATTTAAATATTAACGTGCCAATTAGTGATTTTAGCATGTAATTGGATGGGGTTAAACGTACGATTTACCACCGGTTATGCTTTACTACATCGATAATTGTACGAAGATATGTTACATCGATGATTACAGATTTGACGCGCTTATAACGCTAACGACGTGAGCAAAACGTAATTACGAGACGTGATGCATGTTACGCTCGACCCCGCCAGCAAATTGGCTTCAACGATTTTTGTCGGGATTGTCACCGATTGCAAATTCCATCAATCTGATATTCGTTATCAGCTCTCAAACACATGCGCACGAACACGCGAGCTTCCCTTTAACATAATATGCATACATGTCAGTCTGGATACAATCTCTCATAACTGCCTTACATTACATATCTCGCTGTGTCCAACAGCCGACTCAGGAAATTAGACTTAAGCAGCAAGACGAATCGGCGTATTTTACCGAGCAATCTGACAACTCTCTACTTAAGCTTCCGTAATATTTCCGTAACAGCGAAACTGTGAATAATTACTCAAGCATCTGAACAACGAAGATGAGAAACATTATGAATGTTATAATAAGAAAATAGCAAAAAAATCTAATAAACAGAAGGTTAACATTAACACATTAAAAATCAGTCACTCAAAATTAGAATTGAACTATTTCGTAATAAATGTGTTATCAATTATCTCTTTTCTCTCTCTCTCTCTCTCTCTCTCTCTCTCTCTCTCTCTCTCTCCTCTCCTCCCCCTCCCTCTCCCTCCCTCCTTTCCTCTCTCTCTCTCCATTTAGTCTTTTCAGTCCATCCGACTTTGCAAACGGATGTATCTATTTCTGAAATTTAATATTATATTTCACCGATCGTAAATCGGAAATCGTTTTGAAATCTCGCTAAATAACGCTAAATTTGTAATGGACAAAAAAGCTATAAATGAAAAAAAACACATTGCCCTGAAATAATTTAAAATGATCATTTTTGGATGATTCCTTTAAAAATTAATATCGTTTTCTTAATTTTTCACAAATACCGCATTCCTTTTTGTATACAAGATATTTATATAAAAAATTTCATACTAGCATGTACAGATTATTAAGCTAATTGTCATTCAATAATTTCTATAATAGCTAATTTTATTGTCCCAAGAAGTATTGGCGTAATGACATTTTATATTTCAATAAAATATACATTCACTTATTTTATGAAACTTTATTTCAAGCGCAAGTTGCAAAATATTTTACGATAAAACAAAATGAATCATTATGTATAAATATAAAACTCTTTTTTCATTTAATAATAAATTAATAATAAAATTAATAATAAAATATTGCACGATGTTACGAGAGTTCAAACTTATTACTTATCACTTTGATTACCAATTTTGATAAATGAAGTAGAATGAGCAAGGTAATTACGAACGAATTTTTCAATTTTAGCAAATACATTGTGATCAATAGTACTGTGATCAATAGTACTTTTAGAGATGTATCGGAAGGATCGTTGCACATCACATCATGTGCGTTTAATCCATTGTGATATGATGGCACGCGTAAAAATTAATTTCACATAAAAATTTAGAGAAAAAGAGAGAGATGGCCATTATTATATTTTATAGCAGTATTTGATCGAATTCACTTGTGGGCAACGGAAATAGAATGGAAATCAGTAATATTGATATTATAATCAAACATTAGAGGCAACATAGACTACAATATTGCGTAAAATGGAATGAATGTCGATAACGGAAATAACAGTGATTTCGGCGAAAAGAATTAAAATGTGAATAAATCCTTGACAACGAGATAATCGCGTAAATGGATGCAATATCAAACAATGTGGCAAACCTATTGCGGGATTTACAAATTGACGGGATGAATGCTGTTTAATATTTGACATTTCGCGTTAGCTCTTCATTTCAATTATGTGAGATTTTTGTTGCTTTTGTGATTGAAGTAAAGAAACAGGACATCAGGCGTCTGACACGCTTTTTCAAAAATCGTATATTTGACAAGTAATAACTGTCCGCAATGCTTATAGCTTATATATATTACATAAATTAATTATGCCTCCATAAATCACTAAGTCATTATATAATGCTCAAAACGTTAATTGCGCTACTCCCGAGTAATTATTCGGAACAATAATTAAGTTATCTTTCAATTATTAGCGATTAAATATACCGATTTAATATCCATAAATATGAAAGCGAATAAATTTTTTGTGCCTGTATCCGTTACATTAATATTAATCACTCTCGAGTTAGATACATCAAAACATCGATTTTTTAATTTAAAATATCGTACTCTGTATCCGTAATTTTATTAGGACTAGAAAAACAATTTTGAAATGTTTATAATGTTTCATATAAAGAAAGCTTTCACAATTGCTATATCATTTTTTTTATAAAAATCGGATAAAAATGTTGTAAAAAATAAAAGAATATTTAAGATATAGACTGTATAGTAAGAAAATAGTATTAAATTTATCTAATCCAAATTAATTTACTTATTATATTATACTTAACTTGAAACAAATTTATTTCAAAAATTATCAATTATCGAATTAATATAGTTATTACATAAAAAATTTTTGGTAGATTTTATATTTGCTAATTTTTATTACTCATATCACTTAATATTATTTAAATTTCATCAGTCTTTCTATTTTTATTAAGTATACTGTTATTTATATCGATAAGCACAAAGAATTTTTTTGACATAATTTATTTTTATTGTTATTGTTTATTATTGCTAATTTAGCTGTTTTTTTAAAATTGATGTTTATCAATTGCTATGATCACAGTTTAGCATAACAATATTGAACGAATAAATTGCATCGAAAATATTCACATAATCGAATTATTATTTGATAATTAATATCAGTAAAATATAGAGATAAATTGAAATGCATATATACATACATTCCATAAATGACACATTTCGACTGCAGTACTCAAATCAACAATTTTATGAAAAAACAAAAGAAAGAAAAACAGTAAAATTATAAAATCATGCTTACATACGATGAAATCAAATCATCAAATGCCAAAATCTCAATTACATTGGAATTTTACCGAATATCGGAAGCTTAGAAAAGAAAATAACTTAAGGGGTGGCTCGAATGTCAGGTTTAACGTATGAGAGAGATGAGGAAGACGCACAAGGCAGTTCGTCGACTAGAGATTTGAGGAGGGTAGAAGATCGAGAGACTCTCTTTTTGACGTAAGAGTAGCCGAGGTACTTTATCGATCCTCAGAATCCACACGCGAGATCCTTCATCCCCTGCGGAATCAACGAGGGATGAAAGTAGTGAAGAAGAAGAGAAGAGGACGGGTACAGCGACACGGCAAGTGTCGCACGATCGAACACTGATCGAGAAGAAAGGAGACATGAAAGAGAGAAAGAAGAGCCGAGGAAGGAAAAAGCAAGGGCTCGTAGATCGCTTGAGAGGTATGGTAGGAGATTCATCGCTGGCAACTTACCGTAGCTTTTTTTCCCTGCGATGAGAACTTGCTTACCGTCCGATATCTTCTCGAAGTTCTTCACGGATACGCTTTCCCGTATCGATTACAAACTATAAGGTATTGTTAAATTTTCATCTCTTTCGCTTTTTCTTCCCAGCTAGGCGAGTACAGGAAAAACATGATCGACATTTTGACATTTGTGCGATATTTACCGAATTTAAAGGATCTGAATTTTTATAGATATTTCTCTTTGTTTAATGAATAAATTATAAAGTAGAATTACAAAACAAAAATTAAAAAAATATATTCTTAATCCTAATTAATAAGTTTGACATACAAATAAGAGTTAATGTTATTAATTAAATAAATTACAATTACTGCAGATTCTGTAATAAAAAATAATTTATAAATAATTTATAAATTTAAAAAATCAAATATAAAGTTACATCGAACGAATATATCTAGAAACTACGGTCTTCTAGTTTATAAGACATTTGATAGCTTACATATGCATGTATCGATAAATGTAGATCGACTCGACAGTTCTGTCCAAGAAACATTTAAGGGCGTGATAGAGTGTGAATTTCACCTATACATCGTGCACTTTGTCTCCTGTCGAAGCTACGAAACTTTCGGCCTACTTCGACATGGAAACTATTTCATACCAACGAAACGATAGAAAGTTCTTGAAATATTTAAGGAACTTGAAAATAAATCGTAGCAAGTATTATTGCGCGGTGAAACTTTCGACAAAGTTTCAAAACTTCAGTAACGTTTCGTCGAAGTTTGTAGCGGGTCGTCATTTAACGCAAAAAAAAGGGACCAACTCTTAATAGTGTGAAAAAAATGCACGAGGGAAATGAAATGTCACGAAACCTTAAAATTCGTGATATCCTTTGCGCGTTTCACAAAACATCTTTTTCTTATTTACTTTTAAGATAATATAAATATATTCATCTTCTTGATATCATTCTTCATTTTCTTGATTGTCAGATTTATGAACAATGTTTGAAAAATATATAAATACTTGGATTATAAAATTTATACATTTATTTACTTCTATCACAATTTTTTTCTTCTTTTGCAATAATAATGATATTAAAATGATAAAATTCGAAAAAAATGAGCTATTATTGTAATGTTGGTATAAATAAAATAAGCTATGTATCTTTGCAATAACTAAATCAGCATTACTTTACTTTGCGTTTATCAAAGGCCTGCGTTCTATAAAGACTTTGATCAGAAATTTTTTCGTACTAAAGACTGTTGTTGATGACACGGAAAAGCCGATATCGAAGTGAGCAAAGAGCCGTAAACCACCCTTTTTCTACATAGGAAATATATTTATAGCGTATATAGTGCCAGAGTTAAGCCTCATACACATCACTGGGTCACTGTATTAGCACTACATCTATGTTACGACGGTCAATATGGCACTATTGTGACATCAATTTAGCAAACGAGGACACTTCCTCGAATACAGCTGGTTATTAGTTTTTACTGTCACCATGTACAATGCACATTAATGTTTTCCTTTTTTTTTACAAATTCAATATAATGGTATCTTGAATTTCCATTCGTGGTAGAATGAGTTTACGAAAAAAAAATATAAGTGTCAAAAACATGCTTATATTCAACTTTTTAACAGTTGGAAAATTTCAATTCATAACATTCGAACAAAACTGTATGTGACTGACCAACCAATTACGTTGATATATGACATGCTTTAAAATCCTCTCATGACATGTGTATAAAATTTGCTGATTACGGATCGCAGCATTTTTAACCGTGATAATGAACAAAAAATTACTAACAAATTAAGATGATCTAATCAATCGATTCGAGTTTCCTATTAAAAAATAGGAAAACGTATCATGTCGAACGGATTGATCAGTAGAAAAAGACGGAGGCAATTTCTTCGTCTTGAAGTTACTTAGTAACTTTTCAAGATTCTCTACCTCAGAGAGCCAATTTTAACTTTGTATCAAGCAAGTTTGCGGCTTCATCGAATCCTTCTTCCTACATGTAGGAAACATTATTAACAATGAATTTTTTATGTAATCAAAATTTTGTTGCATAAATAATACAAACAACTTATATTAAATTAAATTTAAAGATTATTCGGTTTATACTTTATTAGCGGAGTTAAAAAAATTTAAAAAAATTTATTTGTATCACAGATAAAGATAAATCTGTTGCAAATACAAGTATTTAAGCAACACGATGTACAAAAAATGTGTTATAGTAAAAAAATTCTTAAAACTATCATTTTAAACGTTTAGAAACGAAAAGAAATTAACGAAAGAAATTAATTACGATTTATTGAATCTAAAGTTTCTTCTTTCTCAGTACGCTGTACAAGTAGTACACTCCAAACTTTTTTCATATACATCCTACATATTAATATGTGTTAAAAGTTTAATGATTCCGATGATATTAAGCGCTTGCATTTCACTCTTATATAAACGATTACAGTTCTTTGACCGTAAGATATTCAAACAAAGCTGAGCGTTTCAAGCGTACTTTTTTGAATCAGTGACCGCAAGAAATCGTATTTCGTTCGTGAACAATTTTATCAGACATCCGTAATAAACGTAGATTAAATATATCATCAACATTTTAATAAATTCAAACAGTTTGTGAGAAGTTTACTTTGTGCCAAAATATCGAGAAATAAAATTTTTTAAACTAAATAATTAACTACTAAATTAAATATTTGCTAAAACAAAAAGAATTGTGTCAGAGAATAAAAACTTAGCAACTTTTCTTTTCTAAATTTTTAACTGAACAATTTTACGAGTGTTTCACAACATTGTCATATTCACGAATGTCGCGTGACATTTCATTCTACAAAACTTCAATATACAGTATCATTTGATTTAACTATTCTCTTTTATCGCGATCGTCGCGACGGCTGTTTAATACGGAGGTGTAACTTGTATCGACATGGCTAATAGTATTACTGAGAATTGCATTTCGATGAACGCATCTTTTTTGCTTGTCTGCATGAAACGCCGATCAACTCCAACATCACATCCTTGTATTTCTATTCACCGGCTGTCCTATTGCCGATGGCGCGTCACCACAATACGTCTGACAGAGATAGAATTGATTGATTGAATTCTATTCTGCTTCGTTAGACAACGCTCAGGGTGAATTCAAAAATAAAATTAGAAAAATTATGAAATCTTACGCATGTTGTCACAGACAAATGTTTAGATGTAATCGTCAATGCTCAGTTGTAAAATTTAAATAAAAGATTAATATAAATTGCACAACTTTTTAATACAATATTACTATAATACTATAAAATTTATTTGCTATAGTTTTGCAAATTATTCAAATTAATTTAATCAAATTTAACAATTTGCTGTAAATATAGAATTCATATATATAGGATTCATTTATATAGGATTCATATATATAGGATTGAAAATATTAATTTAATCACAATGTTCATATGAAATACTATACTTATAATATATTTGTTTGTGCTATACTTGGCTATACTTGTTAAATTGACTATATTGTTAAATTGATACATGATATATATATACATCTATACATATGATGTACTAATGAAATTATCCTACATAATATTAATATTAATA
>NW_017259351.1:1298999-1309219 GCF_001594045.1 Atta colombica
CAGACAAACCAATTAATACTTTAAAAAGTATTAAATGTATAAAGAGTTTTCTCAAAAATAATATAATATTTATGAAAATAATTACATTTTCTGAAAATCTTAATAAGAAGAAGTTTTTATAAAATTTTAAAGTAATTAAAAAATTATTTTTTCTTCTAATTATTAGTTTTAATTGTTTTAAAATGATTCAAGAATTTAGGGAAAAAGATTATAAAAGTAAAAAAGTAAAAAAGTAATATTTATCGCAAGGTTGCCCGATGCTTCTCCCAGACTTTCTCCTTCTCCTTTCAGAATTAGATTGCACTCTCTTGCACAGGACACTCGCGAAAAATATTCAAAGACAATATATTATAATCGCACGCGGATTAATTATATTATTAATAAAATTCTTTTCTGCGACATGTAGATATTCCATGTTTATGGGATTTGTGAAAGTCCATTAGTCCATAATTTCAACAGCACTTTTGAAGCAAACATGCCACGCGACAAACTGACTACGGTTCGTTTATTTTCGTACGTTTATTTTCAATTAAATCAGTAATGAGGATACATTAACTTCTCCATTCACTGGATTTTTACATAGAGAGAACAATTTTGTAGAAATATCTAAAAATTTAACTAGATATAATTGGATATAATGTAAATAGATTCGAATATGTATAAATCTTTAAAAAATCCATTCTTTTCGTGTATACCCTCAGGCTCAGGAGATACTGGATTTCCACTTTGTCCTCCAATTAATACGAGAAAACAGATGTGCTATATATATGTATGAGCCATTGAGCGACAATACTCACTCATAAGAATGCTATGTTAACATTGCAATGAATATATACCTTTAGTTTCTCCGTCCTTAGAGTACTGAGTTTTCAAGATATACGGAGAGAATTTTTTCTTAGAATTTATCCTGAAAATATGGTAATTCTGGGAGAATATTGTATTTCGAAGAATTTTATGTAAATTTCTCTCTTTCATTAATAAAACTATAATAAAATATAAAATAAGTTTAATTAATTTTACTGAAGCACAAAATATTATATTGTATCAACTATCATATTTTCAGGGTAAATTCTAAGAGATAATTTTCTCTGTGTAGAAACCGTATATAACCGTATAACACTAGTACACACGTCAATTTTTGCACCCTTAATACACATGTTCGGTTATTCGTGTCTTAATTTTTATCACTTTTACAAATATATATAAATTTTTAAGCAATTATTACATATATTTTGACAGCTTTAGAAAATATTGTATGTGTGAAGTATTTTTGATATTCCAACATTATGTCTCAATTTTTAATATTCTCTTAATGATTCACTTAAATAAAATTGTATTATATATTCATAACAAATTATAGATAAATTGTTGTAACTAAATATAGTTAACGAAATCAGAAAAATGCACTGTTTCATATAAAAATATAAGACTCTGAAAAAATGTTTAAAAGAAAAGTATGATTCAGTATTTTAATATTTAATATTTGATATTTCAAATTACAAAAGAGAAAGTGTAGTTTTTTGAAGTTTGTTAACTTTAAGATATTTTTTGAAACATATTTTTTCTTTAAATATTTTTATTTCAGAGTTTTACATTTTTGTATGAAAAAGTACATTTTTCTCATTATGTTAACTACATTTAGTTATAACAATTTATTAACAATTTATTTACAATTTATTATAAATTTATTATAAATATACAACTTTACAAATACTTTCTAGAGATGTCAAAATATACATAAGAATCATTTAATTGTTTAATTTTTATATACTTGTAAAAAACGATGAAAATTAAAGTATATATTTTAAATAAAAAAATTAAAAGAGTTATTTGGTAATTATTAATTCAAATAACTTCATTTTTAATTTATTTCTTATTTAATATTTTAAATAAGTTTTCGGAAACCTATTTTATATTTTTTTATTTTAAATAAGTCGTATCAGTTTTTTACTGATTCCTATGATTTTATATTTTTTATTTTAAATATGTTGTAACAGTTATTTTACCGAGCCATGATTGTAAGTTTAAAGAATTTTTGAAGTACAGAATAATTTGCAGCAATAGTAGTGTTATAAATTAATTTTTTAGCTGAAAAATTAAATAATTATTAACAAGATATTTAATACTTTTAGTCAAAACTGTTTTTAACGCAAATTGTTTCGCAATATTATATTAAAATTTGCATGTATCTTTATATAAAGAATGTATAGAATATTATCAACCTTTATTTAAGTGAATTATTTAAGAGAATATTAAAAATTGAGACATAATGTTGGAATATCAAAACTCCACACATGCAAACAAATTACTGATTACATTTACAAGAACCGCACAAATAATATAGAATTTAACAAGATGCTAGAGATGTCAAAAGTAAAGCGCGAAATGTAAAATACGAATAATTAAATAAATGAATATTTTTCATACGCAATAGATCGGATATTCGAACGGCGCCCGGTAAACAGCGTAGAAAAAGGTCACGCGGCGAACAGCGAAGGGGGGGGGGGAGAGCGTGCCGCGCGGCGCGATGGTTGACTACGTCATCACTTCGGCATTTGCTCGGCGATCTCGGATGGAAACGGACGTGTTTTACGCTCCGGATGTTGCATTAATTAATGAAAATTACTACGAACGAGAATTACGTAAGGTTGCCTGAAATCGAGAATGCATTAAGGATTAATAGGTTTGTTGCATGGTTTTTGCTTTATTTTTTATATTTATTACGCACATACGTAACTCATGAATATTTTAAATATTTCATGTGTTTTCATATGTACGGTATAAAAAGATATTCTTATTGTTAAATATTTCAAATTGTATCTTTTTGTCACTTTGAATCGTATAATTCTGTCATTTTCATGTTACGCCGCATTCTTAATACGAGAAAAGTAACAAATAAATTATATTTAAATTACATATCTCTAAATGTATATGCATGCTATTTATATATAGTATTCTATTTAGTTCGAAATTGTTTCATAATTTAAAATTTTTGCATTTGTCTTCATTTAAAGGATGTATGATACATCATTAATCTTTATTTAATTTAGTAAATCACAAAAAAGAGCAATAAAAATTGAGATATAATGTTGGGATGTCAAAAGCACTTCACGTGAGCAATTAAAACCATGCTAATAAACATGCTAATAAAAAGCTCTTTTTACTTCTTGCCTTTTGTCAGTACATTGTAATTGAAATATTTAAAATTATAAAATGAACGTCAAATATGTTTTTCGATGTCACACTCACAATATAATTATGATTAAACGATTCGCACCGCTAAAACTAGATATAAAAAATTGTTTCATTCCATCAGAGAACTTTAAAAATGTTAAGAATATATTATTTTACTTCGTAAAATATATGCGTATTAATATTTCGACAGTTAGACGGTTGGCGCGTGACCTTGGGGTGGGGATGGTACGAGGTGGCACGGAGCGGCGCGTCATGTTTATACGTAGTTACTGCGCAGTCATTCTCTTACCGAAATTCGTACAAGCAGGTAGCTGTGAGGGGCTCTTTTTCACATTATATTACTTTTTGAAATCTTATCGCGAAGAATGCCAAATATAATATGAAACGTTGTATTTTATGAATAATTAATCATACTTAATACTAGTAATCGTATTATATTCATAAAATACATTTCGTATCTTTATTATATCGAACATTTTTATTTTATTATATCTATTATATCTAACATGTTTTGCGATTAATATATGTTTCAAAAAGAAATATGGAGAAGAGCGACACGACTACTTGTCTATACAAATGGTTAATATGAATACTCACGCAAATAAAAATTTTTGCTTTCAATTAATATAATATAATAATTTAATTAATTTTTTGTTTTTGTGCACCTTTCGTTATACGATCCGTTTAAAAACATAACTTTAAAACTATTCATCGATAATAAAAGAAATATTTCTCTTTTTTATTCAGCTCTAGTCCAATTCATTGGACTAATCATACTTACAGACATCATCTACATCATCTATAAATGAAAGATTCAATCCTTTTATTTGTTCTGAATTTATTTCGAATGATAACGAATTGTAGATGTGTGTTTGATATTCGTTTCTAAAAGTTAACCGATTGCGTAGTAATTGCATAGTAATATAGATAATAGCTATATATTACATTTTTCAGATTATCTTCCCTCTCACGGGTACACCTTGACCGTGATAGGAAGGCTCAGTACCCAGAGGATATTTACACGAAAAGAATGATTTTTCTCAAGTATCTAAAAATTTTCAGATTTATCTGATAAATTTTTAGATATTGAATAAAATTCTCTTTGTGTAAAAATCCAACGGGGAACGTACCCTCGTCGCCGATTTACTTGAAAATAAATGAACCGTAGTCGGTTCGTCGCGTCGCGCGTTTGTTTCGGGAGTACCGTTCAAGTGATCGGACTCAAGTTATAGTCCGCGCGCGATTATAGTTCATTACTCGCGAGTGTTTTACGCGAGTGTCCTGTGCGAGAGGATGTGAATCATTCTGAGAGGAAGAGGAGGTCTGGGAGAGACAGGTGAAGCAAAAATTTATCTTGCGGTAAATATTACTTTTTACTTGTGTAAAATTAACCTTTTTGCTTGTTTTTAAATCATTTTATTTGACAATAAGTTAAAAATAATTAGATGAAAGGAGAATTACTTAAAAATTTATACAAATTTATATTAACTTGCTTTTTTTTTAGAGAATATGTAATTATTTTATATCTAATTAAATAATGGATATAGTTAATAGAAAATTCGACGCTATAAAAATTCTATTTTCAAAATTGCATGATTATTGTTCAGAAAACTGCATGCGTTCATATAACAATTATTTTTTTTAATAATGATTATTTCTTTATCTTGTTCTAATTTGAATTTTAATTTATTTGTTACAGAATCATCGCAGATATAATTTCACTGTTGCGCATCGAGTCGGTGAGTAATGAATTAACTTTTTGAAGTAACGGATATATAGTAATTTTACTAGTACATTATGTACATACCTAAATATATGTATGCATAGATTTAATAACAATATATGTATAGCATTTCAAATGCTATATATGTATAGCATTTTGTACATCCGTTGCCTTAGTTTTACACTTTTGTTTGAAAAAATGCATTTTTCTCATTTTGTTAACTATATTTAGTTATAACAATTTATATACAATTTGTTATAAATATAAAATTTCACTTTCTAAAGATGTCAAAATATACATAAAAATCACTTAATAATTTTTATATATTTGTAAAAGGAATGAAAATTCATCCAGATCACGAAAGACCCAACGTGTGTAATACACTGTTAAATCTATAGTGTCAAATTTAACTTAATGTGTGAGTCGCCACTGCTACTCCTACTCGATCATATCATTATTTTATACTAAAACAATGACTATATTTGACACTATACAGTATCAATTTGACACGAAGTCAAATTTAATCATTGTTTTAGTAAAAAATTATGATATATTTAGTTGGATCAATGACTTACACTATGTTAAATTAGACATATACTTAGATTTAATAGTATGTACATAACATAATAAAAATTAAGATGTACTAAGGATTAAATACAGATTTAGTTTTGAAAAATTAAGGAATAAATAATTAATAATGTCGAATTGCTGCTAATTCTACGTCGATTGGCGTCTATGGACCAATCATTTTTAACTGGGAATTATTCACAAGTACTTCATTTTGATCAGTCGATATGTTGACGAATAAGTTTAATATAAAATAACTATAAAAGTAACTACTAATTACCGAAAGAAAATACCTAAGTTAAGTTACAGTTTACTGGTAAAAAGGAACTCTAACTGTAACTTCGTTACAATTAACTTCCCAACTCTGGCTTTAAATACTATATGTTTCACCTATTGTAAAGATAGGAATTAAGAGATACGAACGTGCGTAGTCACATGTGATTC
This sequence comes from Atta colombica, assembly GCF_001594045.1. Lineage (NCBI taxonomy): Eukaryota > Metazoa > Arthropoda > Insecta > Hymenoptera > Formicidae > Atta > Atta colombica. The sequence goes on from NW_017259351.1 coordinate 1,304,929, forward strand.
TGCGCCGGAAATAGCGAAGCCCATGGAATTTTGTCGTCTTATTCGCTAGCGGCAAAATGAAAACCGCGAATACGTGAGGCACGGACTTCTGACGCTAAATGAAATTTCCTGTACTCGTGGAAGGGAACGAAGGGAGTTTTTAGCGAGTAAAGAGAGATGAAGAGGGACGATACGCGGTGCGATTACTTTGTTACACGAAATCGTATTGCCAAACGAAATTGCCTCGCCAACCATTAATTTAATATAAAGATAGAGCGAGTTCCGTAGTAAAGAGGGTGAAAGAATACGTGCAAACGATATCGCGCGGACCGTGTCTGAGCGGAAAGTGATTGATTGGAGAAAATTACTGACAGATTGATGAAAATTAATGGGAAGTACAGTAGAAATTAATGGGTCAACGCGTACGAATACGTGCATAGTTGATACGTTAATTGACCGATCGTATATATACGCGTAAACGCAAGCTTGTCGTCTAGCTTGGTTATGTGAGTTTTCGAGGTTTCGGTCGTGACACCTTTGAGAAGAGAGAAAGCTTAATTGAATGGTTAATCCTAAACCGGTACGGCTCTCACAATCTAAAACAGGACAGATAATTTATGAAATGTCAACACGAGCCAATCTATATAGAAGAATAATTTCATTCGGAAACATCTTTAAATTTTGGAAAGTTATATATAAAATATCAAAAAGGAATATTTCCATTAATATTGCTTGTTGAGATCAATAAGATTTATGTTTTAATCTTTTTGATTTTTTTCTTATATCTTTATAATTGTATGTATAATCGTTGCATTTATTGCAAAGATATGTAATGTGAGAAACAAATACCATATAATAACAAAATTGTTTGGACAAAAAGGATTGTATATCATATTTCATATGAAAATTATATAATATGGATAATATAACATTTATTTAAACTGTCGTATCGAATTAACAATCTGTAATATAAATCTTGAATATAAATTTATGCGCGTTATTAAATTTTCTTTTGCAACATACACAGATCAGAGATCAAATCACGCTACATGCTTTTGCATTAATAACACATTACACAAATAAGCAAATATCAAACAACATGTCTCATGAAAACATTATCAAATACTTTTTTACATCTAGATATCAAAGAAGTGCATACGTGTATAAAATGTCATTACAGTATTAGCAACTAATTTTTATTAATTAAAGCAGAAAGATAAAATATCATATGAAATTGTTTGAACTTCCTTAATTTCAATTTAAATAAATAAGTCGTATTTTATAATATGTAAAATTATGAAAAAATTAATTAATAATTTATAAAAAGAAATAAACGCTGATAAAGCAATAATATAATACATTAAATATAACCATAAAAAAACAAAGCTCTTTTTAAAGTAATTAAAATTTATAATATTTAACACAAAAATATTTAAAATGGAAGTAATCGTGTTAAGAATTATACAGAATAATTGTAAATAGTAAAAATTGTAAACAGCAAACGCTTTGAACGATACGTCAGCATTGCTTACAAAATAGAATCGTCGTATAGTATTATTTGTATTTATTGTTCACACCGATTCGAATGAACGCACAACTACATTTGAAACGCGAGAGCACGCAGGGAATTGAAGCAACCGGAAAATTTCACACACCGCAAGCTGCCTAGCATTAACTATGAAACTTACACCGGTCGCGCGGCAGTGCGACAAAACAAAAAAAATAAAAGAATAAAATTCGATACACCGCGAAATTAAACGCACGCGGTTGTCGATTTTGCCGGGCGTCGAATTTTCGGGGGAGGCTCAGCTCGCAACGCGATGTTTTCCTCCCTTTTTATCAACCCCTGTTAGCCATACAATTTTGCGTGCGTGTAAATTCACCGGTTAAATAACACGCCATCGGCTTGTTAGCGTGATGCATCCTGAATAGAAAAAAAAAAGAGAGAAAAAATCAGAAACGGAAGGAGGGAACCCAAACGCATTGCGAATTTTTCGCGTAAACAGCGCTAACGGCGCAGATTCAGTGCGTTTTCACGCGTATGCACAGCAAACACGCAATACCTGCTTTTACCCATGTGGGAAACGAGTGCTTGCGCTGGTAATAAACGGGGAATTCGGAAAATACATTGGACACGATTTTACCGTTGAAAACGATGATTTTTCACGATGCATGAATAAATCGAATCACATCGATTTCGCTAATATCCTCGGGTCAGGGAAAAAAATAAATTGCGGATATCAATTTTGTCCACAACAAAAAACGATAAATAGAGTCCCGAGTTAGTACTTATTTGTTCATATACGTTTATATACTTTTCCTAAATGTATCTAATATTCTACAATCATTTAAGAAACGTAATATATAAAACCAACATGTGCTACTGATGGGGATCTTTAAACTTGAGTTTTCCTTTATTTTCTCTCTTTCTTTTTCTTTCTGCCTCTTTATAATAAAATTTATATACTGATTCTCTTTCTTTTAATAAATAGAAATTTTTTCCCTTTTCTCAAACAGAAAAGTAAAAGATAGAATTCTAAGCTTTAAATTCTCAAGCGACATGATGCATCACCTTTCTTTCATTTTTATTTTTTTTTTTTGGATCAAAACAAGTTAACCGTATAACGAAATTGTGTAATTGAATTGAATTTACTTTTTATAAGATATTAAAAATTGAACAGAAAGATAGCTTAAATATTGGATCGGATAAAAGGTTTCTTCGTATTTTTTAATTCAAAATTGTATATATAATATCTTTGTCAAAAATGAACGAAATTTAAATTTAAAAAAAGGATTTTAAAGCTTGAAATCTCTACTTTTTATATTTTTTGAGTTTTTATTATATTTTTTGAGTTTCTGTAAATTTGATAATTTTTACATTTAAAAAATTACGAACTGTAAAAGATGAAAAATTTTCTTTTCACTTTCTCTTACGTATCTAAAAAAAATTTATGAAAATTTTCGACTACCTATCGTGAAAACTTAAAGTTTTCCCTACAAAATCATTTTTTTAAAATGATGATCCTATGATTTTTTGTTGCTGAATTATTCGCAAATTAAGTAAAGAAGCATTCTAACTTTAATTTCTCATACTCCGATAAAATCATATTATATCGCAATTTAAAAAACAGATTGATATAATTGTAACAAAAATTTTGTAACAAATGAAAAACTTTTGCAAAAAAATTTTTTTTAATACGAAGAAACTTTTTTTCTTATTTCATATACTAATGAAAATATTATACTGATGACCGGTTGTCTTTAGATTACAATTACTAATTTTAGTACAGTAGTAATGGCAGAATAATTAAAATATAATAATTTCTTTTTCTTTTTCTCTTTGAAAATTTATTGACAACGATGTCATGAAATTAACTAAAAAAATGTATTAAAATAAATATAACTTATTGACAGTTTAAAAAGCGTGCAATTACTATAACTAACGTATAAAAATAAATAAAAACGTATAAAAAGCAAGAAGAAAAATAAAGTTTCTTTTCGTGATTTTTGATAACACGCATGATAAACGACTATAAATGATCCTGAATCCCAATCGTGTCATGCGAGTTGTTAGCGCAGCTTTTCGCGCAAAGACGATCTTTAAGAAAAACGAAAAAAACTATCTGGCTTTTCAACCCCGATATGCTTTTGTCGACAAAGGGCTAAGTTATCCTCGTCGACTTTTCTGGATCACGTTGATGGCTGGAATACCTCAAAGACTTCTCGTTATAATCGCACGGTAACGGAATAAGCTATTAGTAAGCAGACTGGAGAAAGCAGGATGCTGTCTTTCTGAGAAGCGAATGTGAGCGAACAAGCGTAACATCGACTTACAGAATTTAAAGCATTGGTAACGAGTATTGCAATTCAAGTACACAGCTCGTTTCACATAATTGCCTTATATATCTACAAAATAAAATTGCTTTTGCGTTAGTTACCTTTTCCGTTAGAAAATGCAATGACTTTACAAAGGAATAGTATACTCAATACACATCAATTTACTAAACGTTAATAATTAATTTTATCAATATACACCGCGACTTAATATTTAAATTTACCATTTAGATTATTTTTATTCCGCTGTATTCAATTTATAATGATCATAATTAGAGTTTGTTATGATTTAATGCGATATTACAATTTTGCATTTAACTTTATTAATTTTGCACAATTTACAGCTTGTATATTTAATCCTTTCAAAACAACAAATGTGATTTTGTCACATATAAAATCATTATTTTTGAATAATGAAGAACTCCACTTGATTATTTTAGTTAAAATCTCTGGTAATGATTTTATATATATATATATA
>NW_017259351.1:1309319-1316467 GCF_001594045.1 Atta colombica
AAAAAGACATGGACATTTGTAAAAAAATTGTACTCCGTTCATTCATTTATTATCTACCCACTTTAATTAACGTTAAAATATTCTTAATTTTAACCTTATATTTAATATCATTAATATTAATATCTTTATTTGTATTATTATTTGGATTAATATTTATCTTAATGAAACTTAAATAGATAAGTCGAAACGTCCTTGTCTTTCTAAATCATTAGAGAATAAAATTGTTTATTATTATTTAAATTTTCGATTTTCAATTTTTGTTCGTTCTTGACCGATACCCTCTTTATATTGTTTTTCTGACCTATATGTTAGCATGGCATAATTATCAATACAGTTCAACAAATTATTAAAACAGTTAAACGTTTATTATTTTCGCACATGCGATATTTAATATCGTTCACGGTCGATAACGTTCACGGTTAACATCTTTTTTTATACGATAACTTGATTTGTATGATAACTCAATAAGTCTTTTATGCTAAAAGTATTTAACTTAATCGACCATGCACGGCTTACCTTGTATAAATGTTTCAATATCGAGATAAAAATATACTTTTTACAATAAAGAGAGCTAACAAACCAATGAATAAAAGGCACGTGAAATTTTTGATAATTTTATACTTCAACTTACTTAAGAATAACATGTTTTAATAGAATATTTATTTAATCCGGTGTTCTTTGCTTAATAACGTCTTCTAGATTCATATCATTTGAAAGTTTCTGCACTTTCTCGGTTCTGCATCGGTATGGAATATTTATGATGACCGTAAAAAATGATTATATAAATGTGAGAATATAATTAATTCACTACAATACCAAAATTGAATATTATTCATTTTATCTTTGAAACTTGCAAATTTTTATAAAATGGATGAAATAAATCCGTAAGTCACATACGGTTTCACGGTATGTAGGTACACATATCAGCTTTCAACGTTAAACGTTACGATTAATTTGTTTAAAATGATATAGAATTAGCTTCTCGCGAGATATAGCTTTAATCCTTTATATACTATTTATATAATGATTACACTAAACGTTGTTGCGAGCGGTTTGAATGATGTTTATTAATTGAGCGCCATGATAAAATGGATTAAATACCAGAACGGTAGCATTAATAGCTATCTCATGGTATTTAATTTTGATCAATGCACCGTTTAAATTGTACCATCGGTTACGTGAATAGTCAAACTAAATTGCACTAACTGACTATATATAAGTTATTGTTCTCACATAAAAATTCAATTATTGCCCTTATTGTTTTAAAATAAATATATAATTAATTTTAAGAAATTGTAGGGAAGATAAAAATTTTTATAAAATAATAGATAAATAATTAACAAAGATTCCTAGAATATGCTTTAAAAATAAATCTTGATTCATTCTAATGTGCGTAGAAAGAATTTTTAAAATATATGTTAAATTAATAATATCCAAAAATTTAAAAGATAAAGTATTATTAATAGAGTTTCTGTTATGTTTGAGTGAGTATATATGATTAATTAGATTGATTATTAAAGGTAAGATATGCGCATTTTGGATATTTTTCTAAACCACACATCTCAGTTTAGAGCGCGGTGAAAAGTTGGAAGGCTGAATTTTGTTAGCGAGTTTCGCAGCAGCGTCGCGATTCGTCGACGCCCGACCGCGTGAAATACGAGCCTGGGGAAGAACGTAGAACGAAATTAATCTCCGGTCGGCAACGGAAGCGCAGCCTGGTTATAGAATTGGCTGAGAGCCGGCTGGAGTACTAGGGTGCACGTTGAAAGAGCCAGGGTACGGTGCGAGAACGTCGAATGTCGCCTGGAATGAAAATTGGTATAGACGTCGCTCACCTGCACGGGCCCATATTGTATGACACTGCGAGAGATTCGGATGATTTATTACGTAATATCACGGCCTCGGGCGAAAACCCCTGGCCCGCTTTTTCTTCCTCCCCGACCTTGCGTTCCCCGCGCGATCCTGCTGTGTGTTCATACTTGTCTGTGTGCATGTATATGTTTTCCACCCGCTTGTATTATCCTTCTCCTTTCTACCCTATCGTTCCGTACACGTTGCGCATGAGACGTCGATTGAAAGTGTGACGTTAAAGAATCCATTGACGAGATTGAGAGATCACCCGTATAACTCTGTCACGTTTATTTTCAGAAGGCGTTGATCGATTCGGACGTTTGGTGTAAAGAACGATCTTTTGTTTCCTCTGTATAGCATTGTAATTATAAGGACGTTATTCTTTGTCCATTTCTTAAAATCTATTAGATCTTTGATTCCTTTGTCAAGGATATATTGAGTCCAGAAAATTATAGAGGAAAAATATTTTTCTCGTCTGGTTCAAATCTTGTACACAATCGTATACAGTATTAGAAATTATTATTGGTTATTATTATACCTGAAAGAAAGGAGCCAGTTTTAAAAGTGGAAAGTTAGTTGTGAAATATCACGATATATCTAGGCTTGTATAGTTTACAGTGCATTCTGGAGACATCCATCAAAATTATTTCTTTGTCTACTTGTAACATAGCCACTAATTTTAATTATTAATATAATATTAGTAGTACTGTATTACTGTAAAGCTGCAGTAATTTTGCAGATAGCAGACAGTAATATAACTATAACTATGTACTCTTCACGTAATTTTCACGAGAAGTATGTTGATACTAATTTGTAACTTTAGTCTAATTTGGAGGCCTTAAATATGATTTTTCAAATGATATAATTGAACTAAATTTGATAACAAAATATGCGCATGTATCATACATGCAAAATTATATATACTGTATACTAGTTGATAATTCCATATTTCCTTCCTATTCTATAACTACAATCTTTTTTCTTCTTTTTCTTTTCTTTTCTCTTCTATTTTTTTGTAAATTTATTTGTTATTTATATGAATTTATTTATATGAAAAACTTCTTCCTAAAGCATAATTGGTCACTCTGTGGCTAACAAATTTGTATTAAAAGTAGATATGTCACATGAATATCTACTGTGTATATTATATTTCTCTCTATAAAACAAAATATTCTATAATTCCCTTCCTCTTTCTACATATAAAATAAACTGTCATTATGTTGCTTTTTATCGTTCCATAATAATTCCCTAAAGTTCACTTGACATATATTGCATATTCGCATTCATAATAACACGAATGATGTAGAAATTTGCGGACAAACAATTAAATTTAAACCACGAGGTAATTACCTCTTTAGTAAAATTAAATATGTGTTGCAATTATATCTCATCACTTGATATTCTTTCTCATAGTTGTGTTCATTCTCGCCAATCTCGCGGGACGCGATTATCAGCCAACGAGCACAGGGCAAACGTTATTCCCCAATGATCGCGCGATAATGCGAAACGTGCGCAATCAGCTTGCGATGGTATGTACTGTTGTAAGCATCGGTCTAGCGTTAGCGATGAAATGTTGCACGCGGCTGCGCCGACGAAAATTAGGAGCATTTCCCAATTTTCGTCTGGATATGACGTGAAACCGCCGTGGCCACCGGAATCAGGAATGCTCCCGTACGTGATAGCGTTACCGATTTCACCGCGAGCAAACCGCGGCTGCAAGCGGAATGATAACGATGCCGCACTTATCTCTTCCGCCTGTTCTTTATATTTCGAAATATCCAAAGATATCTGAAATAATATTCGGCATTTAATCTTTATAAAACCATCCGTTTTTTAACTCTTCTACAGCAATTTTAAATAATCTTATGCTCAAGAAACCGCAATTAACGGATTTCACTTTGCGTTTATATCGAAAATTTATTTTCCGTTATATCTATTCCAATGATTGATTTTTCTATGTATGAAGGAATTTATGAATTTACCAAAATTTTACTAATATCGCTTGACGAAACGAACTATCATTTTAGTTTCGCGTTTCAACGTGAGAAAAACTTGAAATGTTATACGATTGTCGAATAATAGACGTATTGCATTGTGTGGGGGATTTCTTTGGTAAAATTAAACTTTAGAAACTGTGTGTAACATTTCTAAGACATATAATATATAAAACTTTTTTGTTATTCTCAATATTCAAAAATAAAATAAAAAATAAATATCTAAAATTAGAAAAAGAAATTAAATGAATAATAAAAAGAGCAATGAGTTTGGTAAGATATAAATGCCTGGAGCTCATTGTTCTCTTTACTTATTAAAAAATGAAAATAAATTATAATATCTATTAATTATAGAATTTAATATTAGATCAATAACTTTAATCTTATCCTAAAAAATCGAGATATGTCAACCCTAGAAATATAATTGAAAATTGAGTGATAAGTTGCTATCGTAAATTTTATATATCAAGAAAATAGACCACTCTTAATTAATGTAAATGAATTTTTCATATATTCCATGCTTTTAACGATAAAATAATATGTAGTATAATTGTATATGTGTCTTTTCATATATTTAAGTAAGTGCATAGTAAGATTAGAGCCATTTTTTCTTCTTAATCCCTTGAATAGACTTCAAACCCGCCTAAAAGGGATCACAATATCATGAATAAAAAATGAATTGAATGATCCGATTAGCCTTCTTGGCAGAGGAAAGTTCCAGAGTCACTTCAATCGCTATGTAAGTTTGTCAGTGCGTCTACTTAAGGGTTAAATATATAATAATACAAAATAATACAAAACTACTTAGTAAAACACTGAAATTAGTTTTGTTGCTTTCTATTATAATATTGATCACCAGAAAGTTCAAATTAATATATAATATAATGGACAGAATTTTTAGATGATTTTCGCTTGTTTTTAGCATGACAGATTAAATCTCTTAATAACTAATGAAAGTATAACTTTGCGTTCAACCATCTCACTTTCTTGTAAAATTTACATATTGATAGCATTCTAGAGTTAAGATAACTTATTTTCACCCACACACAATATATAAAAGAAAAACATATCATTTTACTTGTATTCTATTTGTACATTCCGTACGATATCTTGCGAGAAATGTTATACCGATACATGTACACATATCATTATGGAAGATACTTTTGATCTCGTAAATCAGCGATGAAAATTTCATTCGTCGGCTGGTGCGATGCAAATGCGACTGGGATTGCAACGCGCCACGCCGCACATCAAAAAGATTCGCTTTGCTCGTCTAGCCGCGCGACAGACGCGAAATATCACATTCAGGTGAGGGTGGTGGAATCGCGGTATATCAAAGATCTTTCCTTCAATCTTGCTGAGTGGTACGAGTAATTTCACCGCGAATAACAAGCACTGCCACTATTAGAACCGCCTGGCTACTTGGCAAAGTGTCTCTTTTTTTTCGAAGTCGCGCCCTCCCGACAGGGAGGTTAAACCGATTTTACAACATTTCGGGTGCGTGCCGCATTCTGCCTGGCGTTGCATGATACGATTTCAGACGTCAACCGGCTCAAAGGACGAATCGGGAATAACGTTCAAAGCCGGGACCAATTGGGACCAATGCAATCTCGTTCCATGACGCAGCATGGATGTGCGACTGATCGACAGGTTTCAGCGTTACATCGAACTTTTCAAATAGAAAAGGTAAAAATGAGAGAATCAGTACGCGAGAGAAACTATTGTACAAAGAAATGTTACTTTATTATATCAACAAGAGGGAGATATTTTATAATTGTCTCTTGTTTAAATTTTTTATTCTATATAAAAGTAATAATAACAATATAAGAAACTTGTGCCGATTTAGGAAAATTATACATACCATATAATTCTCTCATACGATGTGACGTGAAAAATTGTACAGCCAAAATGCAGCAAGATATTTATTCTATATTACATATAAGGAAATACTTTGTTCTATATTCTTAATATTATAATATAATTTCGCATAAATAAAATATTTAATAATAAAGCAAAAGGATTTTATTCAAAATGAATTTGGACTTGAAAAATCTTTTGCATTAAGTTGAAGTTTAAATTAGTTCCGTCATTATTGCGGTATATAATAATCATGTCTGAATTTAGTAACCAACCGCATGACATAAATGCACGCGGTTGATTTTATTGTATTTTGCTTGATGTAAAGCACGCCTCTTGATTTACAACTATATAATATGTTTTGACTAACGAAGATCTTTTTAATGAGAAATTCTTTAAAAGCTAATCATTCTTTAAAAGCTTGAGTCGACATAGATTATTTAGCTAATACTAAAAATATCAAGAAAAGCCTTCATTTATTATAAAACACACTTTCTAATTTGTACGTTATAGATTCTCTCTTTGTGATTACATTTCAAGTTAAAATTAGCAAATTCCACTTGAAATTAAATGTTTGATATGATTATCTTATTTGTTTAAGGTTCCGAGGATTAGTTACTAAAAGATTCTTCTTTTTTACTCATTTACTCATAACTTGAAAATTGTTCTTTAACATTTTTTCTAAGAAAAGACACTAAAGAAGAAATTATCTTTCAAAAATAAATTAGTTCTCTATAAAACTTATAAAATTTTAGTTTATTCTATTATATTCGTTTAAAAAAAACAATAAGCATTAAAAAACATAAACGATAAGAGTGTAATATGTAATTGTCGATTTTAATGTACAAAATTTATAAAAAATATGATTTATAAAAAAATATAACATAAAAAATGTTTGTCAGATTAAAAAAACCCAGCATGTCTGTAATATGTACACAAACTATTATGTATATATTTATATATCAATCTATAAATATTAAAGAAATAACGTATATTCAATAATATTAAAAATCTAAAATTATGCGTACTTATACAAATTTTAGATTTAGAGTTAATATTATTTAATATATGCATTGCAATTAAAAATATATATCAATACGCATCATTATTTTTGAAGCATAAATTCGATTTTTCAATCTATTAACAATCCTTAATAGAGTTCATTTTGGCTACTTATCTAAATCATCATAATATAAAAATTATATTATGATGATTTAAGTAAGTAGTAATATAAACAATTTGTATTCAAATAAGTTAGAAATAAGTTAGAAGAATAAATTAGAAATAAGTTAAAAGAACTAATTTTTATTTTGTTTTAATTAAGCTGGAAATAAATAAAGGTTTAAATTAAAAATACTACAAATATTTATTACTATAAGATTATTTGATCAGTTATTGATATATATTTTTAGAATCTACTTATATTTTACTTGTATCATTCTTTAA
>NW_017259351.1:1316550-1316914 GCF_001594045.1 Atta colombica
ATATATATATTTATAATATACAAATATCTATCATTAATTAATTCTTCTGTGGGTGATAATATAACACATACTATACATTTTACTCACATTATATGTTTGATATACTTCTTGATACATATTGTCCCTTGAATTGCGAGTCACAGCCGCAATTAAGGGTCTACAGAAAGAGAAATAATTCTCCAAAGTAACAAAAGACCAATTTGCAAAAACAGGCCAAAATTTCGTCCTTATTCTGTTCAAACAAAAATGTTTATAATAATTAATATATACTCTAGTTATTTGGAAATAAATAATTTTTCAGTATTAATAATAGTGTAGCCTGAATTAAATTAATACTATTAATTTTATTATAATTAATTTTTTT
>NW_017259351.1:1317014-1317701 GCF_001594045.1 Atta colombica
TTTTATTTATTTGTTTTTATTATAATAATTATTTAATTGTTTAGTAATAAGCTAAAATAACAAATATTTAATATTATTATATTCCGTGTCTTAAAATCTTTTTTTAGTAGAATCTTTGATATATGTAAATCTTTGATATATTGTAAATCATTCTTACATATAAAACTAATTGATTATAAAATTAGTAGCATATAAACATAAATATGAAGAGAAGTCGTTGTTTACTTGAAATAAATTGGCAAATATGAGAATATCAACATGCTTATTATTATCAAAAAGATTAATTGCCAAATGTCTCCATCCATTGATAGATGCAAGGGATCCGCGTAATGAGATCGTCTTATTACAGTGTCTTTTATATAAACTCTTGATTTGTTGCTTTCAGTGTAATTTTTGTGCTTTCCATTGTATTCTACATATTCGTTATTTTTATTCCATGTTTCGTAATTCTCATTTTCCTTTGCTAGCACGTATGCAGTCACAGAAACTAAAAAACATAATTGATAATTTATTAAATGTCTCTTTATTGATAAAAATATTGATAAAAATATTTCTTTATATCAGAATGTAATCAAAGAATTAATTTTATTCTTTCAAGTCTCATAAAAGTTTATTTTTAATAAATTAATTTAATTAAAAAACAAATTTTTAATCATAATAAATTAATTGCTAATATAATATTAATTA
>NW_017259351.1:1317779-1336299 GCF_001594045.1 Atta colombica
TATATATATATATGAAACACAATGATAATAATTACCTAATAAAGTTATGAAAATGATGCTCCTTAATATTTGCATCGTAATATACAAATATTACGATGTTAAACTTATTTACGTGCCTATTTTAGACTTCTTTACGTCTTGACTTTAAATAATTAACAAAAGATCATTTGTCTTTTATCAAATTATTTGTTGCCAGAGTCACAATGCTGTATCATCTGTCGAAAATCCTACCTATAATCATTAAATATTGCTGAATTATCTTGTTCAATAACTTAGACTTAATACGAAATGTGATAAGAGGAAAGAAGACTTTTAGAATGAACTTAAAGAAATATTTATTATATAGAATAGAAAACGACAAAAAATAATAGCAGAATATAATTAAAGAATAATTAAAGAAAGAATTCAGAACGTTTAATAAATTTCTTATTAAATATAGAGATATCCATTAGGAGAAGATGATTAAAAATGTAAATACTTAAAATTTAAAATGATTTGAATAATACAAACGGAATGAGGTTGCGCGAAAACGAGCACATAATGTTTACTATAATTAATTAACAAGGTCACGACAACTGAGAGGACTTTAATATCGTTCAATGTATTTGGCAAATTATATATGTTTCGATTGAATTTCACACAAATCAATGATTCAGTAATTTGATAACGCGGAATAATCTTATAAGATTTCACATAAATAGCTCTCAATTAATATTATGAAACCGTACAGTAACTGCATTACTAGAAAGACAATGAATTTGTCAATCATTAAAACATGAAATAACTTGTTAAATCGTTAACCTATAATACAAGAAGTGACACAAAATTGCAGGAATAAAATGTCATAAAACTAGAAATAATAACATGACAGTTATTATATAAATAATAATTGCTAGCGTCTCGAGAAAAAGGGTTCTAACTCGATGGAATAAACCGCAATGTTGACGCGTCGGCGATTTTATTGTACTAAAAATTATAACATCAACGTTTTCACGAAAAAAAAGATATGAAGAAAAGTTCGATATTGCAACTATTCAGTCAACTTGAACAGAATTAGCAGCTTTATTAATCTTCACTATATCGATATCAATATTAATTTGTTCTTCTTACCAAATTAAAATCCGTTTGATTTCTGTACATTTATAACATCACAACAACGACGAACGAATGACTCGTAAGAGACAAGCGTGATTCTTGTTGACGCGTTTGAGTATGGTTCATGTGAATCCAATTGGCTGTCAGTGCTGCGCGCGAAATTGTTTACTCTAAATGCCCGTGTCAGACTAAAGATTGGGATTCAAATTAAATTTAACCAATTAAAAGAAAAAAAAAATAATATCAAGTTTCGATCTTTGCTTTGATTAGTCAAATTCAATATTTCAGTCTCAATTTTAATCTCAATATCTAGAAAGAATAATTTTGCTGAATTATTTAAAAATTTACATAGATCTGAAAATAATTTTATTAAACACAAAAATAATTATATAAGAAATTCAAGCTCATGAGTAAAAAATTTTAATATTCTAGCAACTAAATTAACAATTAATATTCATAATTATTTTAATATTAATAATTTAATATTATATAATAATTCAACAAAATTAATTTTCAGATTTGTATCTAGCTAAATTTTTATTTCAAACATTTTTTTCTTTGTAGTCTGATACAGACATTAAACAAGAATCTCAAAATTATTATATGATATTTTTCTTTCTATTTATTGAAAATATTATTATTGGAGCTATCTGTTTATTCGGTATAATTGCTAAATGAAGATTATATCTATTTTTTCTTTTTTAAATTCTTTTTATCGTAATTCTAAACTCGATTATATCAGCACCCCTACGATACGTGTATATATAATGGGATTTATAAATTGTATTTCGGATATATGTACGCGCGGTGACCGCGGGGGATCGGTCCTTTTTACGTCAGCGGTTGCAAATCGTCGGTTTATATTTGTTATTCCGAGCAGGGTGCCAGAAGCAATCTCCCTCCCGGTTTAGGGAGAAAAGGGAGACGTAGAGAATGGCGGGACTCGTAACCTGGACACGGCCTTTGCAAAGGCAGATGAGAAAGAATTATCTCGTTGATGTTGAAAACAAGCACGCGATTGTTCTTCTTTTTTTGCGACCGTTCACTGAATATTTTTAATTTGCAAAACTGACAAAGCGTCGCGTCGTGTACAAAGAACTGGCAATATATCGTGCACGGACAGTTGCACGATTACCAAGCCATTCCGATTTCGCATTAATGGATTTCGCATTACGCTATTTGTATATGATCGCTTTGAATTAAAAACGATTTCATAAAGCTCGCTGATAAAGTCTTCATATATTAACTATTTATTTCAGTGTGGTTCGCATAAAACTAATGCAGAGCCAATTGAAAATCCTTATTAGACAGTTTTATTATTAATATTTCAGTTGAATTTATGTATCTTCTGGTGTTAAAAAATACGATAATTTCTTTGAAAATTCAGCATTTTAATGACAGAATTAATTACTTCCACGGTATTGAAAAATATTTATACGTGAATGTATTAGATGTCATAATAATGTTACTATTATTTCAGTATACAATCATATCTCATTAATTCTTTATTTTTTGCATTTTCTTATGAGCTTCATGATTTCGTACAAGATAATACTTCCGTAACTCCTGTAATTTTTCCGTACATAAAATAGCTTACCTGTACAATGTGAGAAAATTATCTGTCATATCAAAACTGTTATGTCGTGAAAAATTCTTATTTCTATTTAGAAGAGCAAAAACGAAATATTTTAATCTTGAGCTTAGTAAATGGGTAAAGTTAAATTCTTGTGAGAAAATAGAGTATTAACTGAAATAACTAAAATATTAACAGAATAAAATATTAACTGAAATTTGTTATATAAATGTAATATAAAAATATAGCGGCACACAACTTTCAATACCATTAAGGATGTTCTGATTATAAAATACCTAAAAATATATCAGTCAAAAAGATTAGCCAAAAGTCAATATCAATTAATTTTAGCCAAAAAATTTTGTCATAAATATGCTCTGAAACTAACTGCAAAAACAAAACGACAAAATTTGGCTGGCTTATGCTGCGCAATAACCATGTTTTTCTGCAGTTTTAGATAAACAACTTTTAAACGAGTAAGTGGCTTTAAATAAACTTTCGCACAAAAATTTTTGTTAGAATTTTATTAATAAATATAAAAAATTTTATTAATTCACGGTATTACTTTTCGTAATAAATTTGTAGACAAATACTACAAAGCGTGATTTTGCTTTGATAAGAATCAAAACAAACAAAAAATTAAATAACTTTTAAACATAAGAGAATTGTGTTAAAAGTTTACACATTATTCAGATATAATAATAGAATCATTTATGAAATATTTATATTTTTGATAATGTGATTTGAAAAAAGTTTATTACCTTATCGATTTTAAGTCAATCAACTTCAATTTTAAACCTTTTAATCGCAAGAAAACTAGTGCATGTCTGTCTTTTATACATTATATACAGTTTTCTCTAAATGATTATGATTATTCGATTAATTGATCCATTTTGCAATAGAGAGAGAAGAGTAAAGAGAAAAAAAAATAACTTGTGTGTTTCAACGTTTCGACAGAATATCCAACGTATTCGCGAGAAATTTTATCGAATTCTAACAAGACTAGTCTCAGCTTTCCTTCTCAGAGCTGAGTTTTCGCAAAGGACCAGTTCATCGTGTTCCTAATTTCGTTTGCCCGGTCGAGATTTCGGTGACTTTAACCTGAGAAATCTTTGAGATGCGGCGCACTGCTCGCGCACACTCGCGCGCTTCCCGTGATTTTTCTCGTTTCCACGCTTCTTGAGAGCACTTCTTGAACCGTCCTCTCTATTCTGCCGCCGGAACTTTCTGAGGTTCTTCCGCTCTTCGTCTTTCTTTTTCTTTCTTGCGAAAAGAAAAAAACGGAACGGCAGGCAAGATAAACTTCGCGGCGTAGAAACCGCGGGTTTTCCGTCAAAGTCGAAGAAAACCAGGCCAAATAAATGTCTCTTACATAACATTAGGTGAATCAATGTTTTTTTGCGACTGATCGCGATTCTCTAATTTATTAAGAGATAAGCGAATAAAATTATTATTCAAGCATTGTCGCGACAAATAGAAAAGCGTAATGAATACTTATTAGATGCAAGCAAACTGTAACTTTAATTCGATCAAAACTATTTAATAACTCTGGCATTAATATTCCGTTAAAGTAAAAATTAATTTCAATTAAATAAAAAATTACATTTAAATAAACATACATTTTTTTATTTTTTTACATTTACTCTTAAATTGTAACTTCTAAATTTTCTGTGTTTACAACTTTTTATAATTTAAAAGTTGTAAGAATGTTCCATTTGTTAAAAGAAATCACTTGTAAATTATATCATAAATTAAAAAATTCATAACGGAAAAAAAATTTTTAATTTTGTATATATCACAAGAGCGATTTCATATAAAATTATTCATACATCTCATAAAGCGTTAACTTTATTCAAATGTAAATTCGTCTAAAAGGGGCAAGTCATTTTTCATCGATGCATTCAACAACGCAATCCGGCTCGAGGGAACCCCCGTGAAATTAATAATAGTTAAAAATCGCATCAGACACGTTTATTCCGACGTATAGTAGCTATCCTTATTAACGGCGGATACTTAAATCACCAGGCACGTTCCTGTGAAAGTAAGTGCGCTGCGTATAAACCGACTATGGCGTAATATCCCCCGCCACAGAGTGAATTATATTTCATTTATGCGCGTTAGGATTAGCAGCCATTAGTCAATGTTATATCTTAATTAGCATGCGCCTTCGCTACCCCGTTTACGCCAAGTTTAATTCGACATTTCTTGCATCGGAGTCGCGCAAGAGGTATAAATCATGACAAACAGCCGCGACAATCTCAACAACGATTCTCCACGTTCTGCAGTAATATTTTTGCAATTTACTAAAACGTTATCTCGTATTTCATTCAAATAATTTCCATAATCCAAATCGATTCTGCTTCATCTGACTTTTTCCGCCAAGAAAAACTCGAATAAAGATGCGTTTCTTGCGTTTTATCTTAATTTTCTCATTGTTAAAAGCCCAATTTTGATTCTTTTTTATTTTGACTTATCTTCCTCATATTATTGTTATTTATATGAATTCTTTTTACTCGTAACTCCTTAGATTTTTTAAAATTATTTTACAACATGAAAATTTATATAATATTTTTTTGATATCAAAATATTATGGTACGATATAAACATTTCTATCATAAAAATTAATCACCTGATATTCGTCCAAAAACAACATAGTCTCAACTCGTATCTGTATTTTTAAAGCTTCATAAAGTTTTTCAACTTACCCTGTTAAAGAATCGTTCTTTTTTTCTTTTTCTCTTTTTCAAGAATATAAAAATTACGATAATAATCCAGTAGAGAAATCTTTGAACAAGGACATTTCTTTCGAAGTTTAAGTAGGATGTCAAGAGATCGTAAAATTACGAGCGTAATTATTTGAAGATTATGACGGGCGCGGGTACACGCCATTAATTCTACCAATTTTCCTCCGTTTTACTACAAGTTTCGAGTTACCTTCCTTTTTATGCGTCGCTTCTACTTCGTCGCCGCCATGGTTTTTATGTCATCCGAAGACCGTTAATTGGTAAGATTAACAGCCGACGATGCGCTGTGTAAAACAACGTCCAAGAAAATTACTCTGGCACACTTTCGTCCCTTTTCTCATCCCAGGTCGATACCCAGAAAATGATTGCCCGCAGAAAACAACTGCAGTTTTTCACGGACAATCTTTTTTTGCCCGACCGAATGACGTCGTTAATTGTTTCGTTAGCGCTGCGAAATATTGCCTTCGTGGCTGATTTGAACGAAGAGCTAATCACACGTAACAAAAACCAAAGGCAGAACAATGAAATATAAGAGCATCAAGAAAGGATTAATTTGACACAATTGAACAGAGTGATTTATGCACCGGATTTCGCGAGACATTCAACGGACAAATACCTCCGAAATTTTCTTATTTTATACTTCGTATAGAATGGAAGAGAAAATTAGTTTATCGATTCTTTTTGCATTTCAGAGAAACTTAATACTTTATACTTATAATCAAATAAACAAACGGAAATAATAAAAAAGGCGGAAATAAAAAAAGCGAAGAGAAAGGATATAAGTTATTTTGTATTCTCTTTTAAATATTAGGAACGTACCTTCTTTCTGATTTTATAATCTTGAATTTTATATTATAATTTTATTTTATTTCGTATAGAGAATAGAAAAGCAAATTATTTATTAATTTTTGCGTTTTAGAGAAATTTAACAATTCGTGCCTATAACTAAATAAATAGCAAAAACGATAGGAGATGAAAAAAAAAAATATTTTGTCTAAATATCATAAATGTATTCTTTTTTCTAATTTTATTGTCTTTAATTTTACGTATACATACTGCGAAGTAAAATTATCTTGACCCATGTATGAGACAATAAATTATATACACACATACTTACAACTCACACACACACACACACACACACACACACACACACACACACACACACACACACACACACAAATGTAAAAATAATCGATTTTTGCAAAATTTATAGCTTTATGATAAATAAAAAATTTATACTAAAAAGTTATTATTATTATTATTATGTTAATTATTGGAAAATCATTCATTATTTTCAATTGCCTATATCTGCGAAGTTATTTCTGTCATCAAAAAGAAAATAGCCAATAATCTAAACTAAAAGAGATGCGAAATTTTGTAATTATTATACAATACTTTAATAAAGTAATTTTTAATCAAAATTGATCTTTGTACGAAAATGACAAGGTCACAACTATATTGTTTGTGAAAAAGATACAACATTCATTTCGAGTTTCATGCCCTTTCTTTCGTCATGTACGTCATAAACTACGATATATCGAACTTTATAGACGTTACAATGTATAATCGAGTAAAATTCTTTTCAGCTTATGAACTCGTTTGTTGATTTATAATTTAACGGTGTCACTATTAAATGTGACAACGTGAATCGTTACCATATCTAGTATTCGTATTATTTTTAATAAAATATAAATCTTATCGCTATAATAAATAATAATAAATCAATTTCTCTCGAAATTTCTCTCAATGAGAAATTTTCTTGGTACTCAGTAATGATCGCTTTTTAGATATAATTGGCAAAATTGAAATAAATCACGATCTAACCTTAAAAATTTTAAAAGCGAGAATAGTCGATTGTGAATGTTCGACAAATGAAGTTTGAAGCTTTCTATTAAAAAATATTTAAAAAATCAATCTTTAATTTTTTAATGTCTCTAATTTTTGAAATTATATTTCAAAATGTAATTCGCATAGAATTTCTCTTATATATTAATATATCAAAAGTAATACATCATATTTATTAAATTATAAATCATCAGACAAGTTCATAAGCTAAAAAAAGAATTTCAGTCGATTATTCGTTGTAACGTTTATAAAGTTCAACATACTGCAATTTATGACGCACAAGGAATACGCGTGAAATTATATATATATTTCACATTTAACAGATTAATTGGCAAAATAATTTATTAAATATTAAATATATAAAAAAAATAAATATAATATAAATAGAAATAAATTGTGGCTTAAACACGCAAATTTTTAAAGCAAGTGGTTGCAGCCAAAAATATTTAAATGTAACAACTTTCAGTTATCTTTATCTGTTTACTGATACAAGATTCACTAAATGGAAAAGTAAACAGGTTATAAAGAATACTTCCTCCTTGTGTCATTTATCACTCTTAGTCTTTTATCACTGCAGTGCATATTATCACGTGCTATAGTTGCTCGCAGGCTCGACCAGACACGATGGGAATGCAGCGCCATGATTTATTCCTATGCTATGTAGCAGTACCGAAGTTTTCTAATTAAGTATACGTAATGAGTAAGCGTGTCGTCTTGTTGGTGTGTCAATGGCGAAATTCACTGTGAACGTGTATCGTCTGCCCGAGTAGCTATCTGCATATAAACTGCACGCGCGATACAAACATGCTTGATTACTGAGCTCTGCAACGTAATGATGATTCTACTTTGATCTAAAGATAAATTTAATATTACTTAGTACACGGGGTCACTTCGTTCTTTTGATATGCGAACGGAATATAATTGTTTATTAATTCTTTGTGAAACGGTGACCTCATTTAGAGTTATCCTCTTATTTTGTAAATTGCTCGTTTGATTTTTACAAAACTTAGTCTATGGGATAATTTTTTTATAACGCTTATTTTTTTGAATTTAGATTTAAAATAAAAAATTCAAAATAGTACTTAAATTATTAAATAGTACTTATATTATAATATAAATTATAATATAAATTATAATAAAATTAGTAACAAAAATCCTATATTCGATCAAAGCGAAAATCTTAGTGCTTAAATATTTCATAGTGAATTTATATACATATTCAATTCTGCAAATCAAAATAGTGAATTAAATAGCAGATAAAAGTTATCTGAATATCATAAAACGCGTTTACAAGAAATTTGTATTGCCAAGTATATATATAAAACGTCAAATTTTCAGTTTTGCTTTATGTGAAACTTATTACTGCTACGCAGATAGTATTTTCAAACTCTGATTATAAATCCTGTGACGTTAGATCCGATTTAAGAAATTAAAAGAAACATAAATATCATACAACTGTATAAGTTTAACGATCTTGAAATAAAATCGTGTCCCGAAACTCAAATTGTTCATACCTCTGCACAACACAAAACACATTTCCCAAAATGTTATAATTTAATCAAACTCGAGAAAAGCGACATGGTAGAATAAAAATCTCAGCGGAATAAATGAAAATAAAAGTTATTTTTCCATGTATTCCTATAAAATTTTCTCCTGAAAAAAATTAATAAAAAAGACATAAACTTAAAATTTATTCAAAAGTTTGTATTAAGTAAAAATTATCCATTGTACAATTTCACTATACTTCTTTTAACTATATATTGTAAATTTATTATTATTCAACTTTAATAATCGCAAAGAGAAAAGGAATTTCGATTTTCATCAAATAGATACGAGTTCTTCTTAAATAAATTTTGCATTTTCGTATTAAAGTAAAGCTAAGCAAATTCTGAAGAGAATGATAATCGTGTAACGCCTTGTAGATTGTACAAATGTATTATATTGTTAACATTTCAAAATCTAGTTCGTCTGCGTTCCGATCACGTAAAAGGCAAGCGGACAACCTAAAATTTCATCCGATGGTGTCTGAAATGCTTTGTAAAATGTAATTACCGAAGGTTGCTAAGAGTAGCACGATAAAATATAAATGCAGAAGCCGTGAAATATTCATCGTAAAATGTACTCGCGTGTAGATAACGGAGAGTAGGTCCGAATTGAATTTTGCAATTCGCGAACGCGAGGAGGACACATTTAACAGAAAAACCCGGCATGTACGGCCGGCATGCATAATGCCGCTTGCATGTCAAGACTAGCTGTAAAATTTAAATTGCCAGAGCGAGGCTGTTGTCACAGTTTTGGCGGAAGCGTCATATAGCGGTCTTGAAGCCGAAAGTATACCACGCTGTTAAACTTAATCTATTTTCGTGGACGGTTCAGATTATTTTATATAGATTATCTTAATATACTGTTGATGAAATTATCTTGGTGTAATTAAAGAAGAAATTTACGAAAGGAAAAAACTAAGTAAGATTCGGCAGAAAGTTTGAGTTATCTTGAAAAGATAAAATTAATTGTAAGGTAAATTAAGATTCTGTTAGCCGTACCAATCATAAGCAGAATAAATTCGAAATACTCTGCTAAATAGGTCGTATATAATTAAAAATTAGCATCGCGCGATAAAAAAACTGCATTCATTAAAAGAAAAAAAATTCTGGTCTTGTACAAGATAAATTTCAAATTTGCAACGACACATAAGCATCGCATGTCACTCCCTATCACTGTAATTAGGTCATGAAGTCACAAAAACATAGGAGTTAATAAAAGATTACTGTATTAATTAAACGACTGCTACATGATTCTTGCATACATCTACAAATGTTACGCTTGATACGTATTTGTGTCGCATCCAAAAAGGAAAAATCGATTGCAAATATGGAAAGGACGGTTTTTTGCGAAAATATTAAAAAATTTCACTGGATACATTTGAAAATAATTTTTTTGTACTATCAAAATAATTATGCAGGACGTTTAAATTAGTTAATAAAACGTCAAAACTTTTTAAAGAATTACTCATCAAGCGTTCTACATGATTATTTTTTGATGCTTCAACAAAATATGTTCAGACCTGTATCTAGTAACTAAATTTATTTTAGCGAAACTGTTCATTCTATATATATTGCTCCAGATTCTGTCTAAAAAGGAAAACGTGGTTTCAGTATAGCCTTTGTCGCGGAATTATTTTCAATTAAATTATAGCGTTTTATTACCATTATTATATGCTTTATATAGCCTTACATATATTTACTTATAAAACGCCGAAATGAAATATCGAAAATATCATTTCTTTTTTGTATGGACATCGCAAGCAATGATTTTTCTCTAATGATTTTCTTTTACATTATAACACTTTAAATCTGAAGTCAGACGCTATCTCCCGAGCCACTTTCACGGTTGTTGAATTTTACGTTATCGTAATATTCATATACGTTTGGCTAAGAATTTTTGAAGCTTATATTTCGAGAATTAACCTTATTTTGTGTTACAGAACTATTTGAGTATTCCCAAAGCTTGCGCTGAAGAAGCAAAACCCTGCGGAATTATTATCGCAACATAACATTTATTTATTACTTCCCCTTTTTTTTATTCTTTTATCTCGATGCATTGTGGAAATCTCATTACAATAAATGTGATAACTTCACAAAAGCTTCTGTTATGGAATATGTTACTGTTTGCTATTTTTATTTCTTTTATCCATATCACATTCATTATAATATTTGTGGTATGAATTACTATTGTTATATTTTCTCTAGCTGTCTTTTTTTAATTATACACTAAAATACATAAAATGTACTTGCGTACATTTCAATCGTATCTTCTTTCATACGCGAATCTTCATCAAACTATTACTATTCAAATAGATTGAAAAGGTGTTGTGAAAAGTTTAAGAACTTCAAGTTTTACGAAAATTTCTTCGAATTTTGACGAGCAAAAATAAATCTCTTACAATATCCTAGATAATATTTCTCTCTCTGAGATAATCTAAATTATCATTAAATGAAAATTCAAAGAATTCGCGACAATAATTATTATATTATTCCTTGGATACTTGATTATTGATTACACATAAAATCCCAATCAGAGGGCATGATTATTCTTCGGATAAAAACATAAAATAATTAAAAAAGGGGCGAAATATATGATTCTGTTTATACGCTAAGAGCGTACTATTTCAATATATAATGCAATTATAGGAATGTAGTAATTGTCGAAAATAAATTCCTGCGTCGATAGCTTATTAGTAATTAATACGAATGTGATCATATGTAATTAAATATTTCAACGGCGTGTTTAATCAATAGCCTGACGCAATTAGCAATAACGAACAAGCATACGTAACGATATCAATGCAAAACATGCAAGCTTATTTGACGAAAATAATTCTGGCCAGTTTCCATAAATCTCATCCTTTATTGATACGACGATAAGTATTGATTCGCGTAACACATTGCTTGTTATATGAACTCATAAGATATAATTATAATTTTAAATGTTTCTTTTCGCTTTTTTAACGATTAATAATTAAACTATCTATTGCATTTATAAGCAATAGATGTAATTGCTGTTGTAATTAATAGCAAAATATTATGATAGCTATTAAAATGAAAATGTTGAGTACTTTGAATATTTAATCATAAAACAATGTAAAAAACATTATGAATATGCAGAAATTCGTATTCTGATATGCTAATATTTTGCAGTTTTTTAAAATGTAACAAAGATAGTTATAATGTTGCTTGCCAGGATACGAAATATATGATGATGATATATATATATGAAAAAAGAGAGAGAGTCGCGCTATTATTTTGCAACTGTGTGCTAATGTAATGAGCATCATTAATTTCTCCGACCGAATAAGTTGCGAGACAAGTTGCAAAAGCAAAAACTTTATAGATAAGTTTCATCAGTTTTTCAGTGAAACTATTTTTTAGATCGAGATTGCTTTTAATGGGAACAAGATAAATCAGATCGACAGTGTTTTATTATCTTTGTGTATACCTTTATACTTATATATTTTTTTTATGCGTGAATAATCCTTTTATTAATTTTCTATCAAAGCATCTCTTTTGCATATTATTAATACATAAATATAATATGTGTACAATATTCTCGTAAAATAATTATAATAAAATATATTTATCGGGATGGCGAATATAAACTGGTCAAAGCTTTGGTGTTAGTCGCTTAAAACGGTCTATTAAATTTCTTCTAAAGATTTTAGAGATGTAGCATTAATTCATAATTTAAACATCTATATTATATTTAAAAATTTTAATTATTTGCAAAGCTTAGAATATATTTCGTTCAACATTTTCTGAAAATTTTCGCTCGAGTTGCAATCATTCTATCTCTTTTAGTGAATAATTTCCAGAAATATCCGAATAAGAGAGAGCTAAAATATTTGACAATATAGCACAAAAGTTAATTATAATCTAATATGACCTATATATCCAAAGCACTTACGAATTCTTGAAGGTATCGTGTCATACCTACAGAATACAAACTTCGCTCTCGATTATCGTACCAGATGCGATTATTGAGAGGCAGGTCGAGAAACACAAACGTCTCTCCCGACTGGCGATATGCCCAATGAATACGCGATTGGCGTCTCGTCTTATGAATTTAATTTTCAGCGAAATATCGCGTAAACGTGCCAGAGGCACCAATGCACCGCCGTCATATGTATGTAGTATGTATGTAGTTTTTGGCTTCTCCCTGATTCTCCTCTCGATTTTGCAACTTCACTCCAATTCGATTTCTTTGTGACTCGCTCTTGATATGTATATATGTCTCGATTCTTTCATCGCCGTAATTCTAGCTTTTCTATTTTGGCTTGAATGCAACATTATAGATATTTCGAGTTTTATTTCATGATGATTTTGTTAACTAACAATGAGTAACTTGCAAAATCAATTATGTAATATATGATTTGTTTCATTTATAATTTAGATGATTCGCTAATTTATAAAGAGGACAATTGTTATTTCCACTCATAAATGAGAGAGTATAATAATATATTTTTGCAAGAATTTAATATATAATATATAAAATATTTATCTAGATGTATAGATGATCATAATTTTATTGCGCAGTGAATATTCCTTTCCTTTCCCAATCGAATTCTTGCAATCGTTATATTGTATCTATTTGCACTTGGCTGCTTATCATCATATTTAAACAATATGGCGTTCCATTCTCGTTCCTGGTTTATTGCTGCCTACTGAAATACTTCAAAAGCAATCTCTGGGATAGCGGGATTAGTCCGCCGTAACTAAAGAGAAAGAGAGGGAGAGGGAGGGAGTGGGGAGAGAGAGAGAGAGAGAGAGAGAGAGAGAGAGGAAGGAAGGAACATTAAGTGACAATCGATTATTCCTTTCGTGCGATATGCAAATCGTCTTGTTCTTCCTATCCCTGTCTCGCGCAACTCTTTGCGCCACCTTTCAGCGATTACTCCAGTCTCGGTTGCGCTCTATCTCCTCCTGCAATCCTTTTTCTCTCTTCTTCTCACGTTAGTCCTCTCGTACAAACTAGAACGTCTGTCGCGTGATTTACGTTTCAAGAAAATAAGAGATCTCACCTTTTCCTGTGGACGAAGAACCAGAGGGGATCAGGGAGAACGTGGGAGTCGACAAAGAGAACGATCCATTCTAAATCTCTCGACTTTCGAATGTTAGGCTCGCAAACTCACCACTTATCAAACTGGAACAATCCCCCGTTTCTGTTACCCGATTGCTATTCTGATTTTCTTTTTCCTTTTTCTTATAATTATAGATATTTTTATTTAAACAGACTGTATGTAATTTTTATTGTATGTATATATATATATATAGAAGATTCTAGCAAATTCTCTTGCAAATTTTGGATTTTATACTCATTTATTATAAAAATTTAACAACAATTAAAAAATAGTGGAAGATATTTTCACATCTTATATTAATTTGATAAATTGAATTTCATATGAACAATAATAAATCTTATTTTATAATTTCTTTCTTAAAGAGATATACAGACTTAATTTAAAAGTTTATTTTATTACAAGATACATACAATGCTGCAGAAAATGAAAAGATAGAAATGTATGACAAATATCAATAAAAAAGTGTTTATATTAAGTTAAATTTTTGCTAAATGTAACTATATTAAATAATTGCATAAATAAAAAAAATTATGTACATATATTAGCCATGTCGATTATTATTAGGCATTCTTATAAATTTATAATTTTCAGTATGTAAATAAAAATGAATACATCAAAATTTGTTAACAACTTTATTTGTTAATAAATTATCAATATTTAAATTATTTTATTACGCTTCCTTTGTTTATATCTTTTATAATTCTTTTTGGTTGATCTTTAGTAGTTTTCTACACGTAAATTCCGTTATTTATATTCATTTTTCCATAATTTATAAGTTTTATCAAAGTAAATACATTTTTTTATTACAGATCTTCTTCTCGTAAATTCATAAGTATTTAATCGTCAAGACTTTTGAGAGGCTTATCTATATGACACTGATCGTATTTTTTTAAATCATATTATACCAGCATAAACACAACAAATTTCAAGAAAATGGATCTCAACTTCATTAATTTCAGAAAAATATCAAAAGAAAAAATAATTCTTTATTTTTCTTAATTCTTTTTTTTAGAAAAATGCTAATTGATAAAGTGTGTAATTTCTAATAATTTTTGACATAGTTGTCTATCTTTGTAATCATATAATTTATAATAGATATAATACAAACTTCGAAATATTATAAGTTTCATAAAATTGTGTTACTAAATTACTAAACATATCTACATCTATCCAAAAAATCTCAATGCATATTTTATCAATTGCGATAATGATTTCATGATTTGCCTCCTGAGAGCACAATCGACATTTCTGTAGTAACATATTTATTGCTAACCGTTGCTATTTCATGCGAAATCTCGATGGTATAATAAATAAAATTACGTTGAATTGAGAGAACAAAATTCTGCGTTATATTTCAATATATAAATATACATGCATATGTTTCCAACGCGGTAACAAGATCTCAGAATGCGTTTATAACATTATCAACTGTAATAAAGTCTAATAATTATAATGAAACGAGTTTATATGTAAAATAATACAGAGAAAACACACAATACATTACATTATTACAATAAACTTTGCGGAAACGATATTCTGTAATATTATTTTGTACAAAACTTTTTGATAATCTGAATTTTTCGAAAGATTTTATAAAATTCGGTAGACTTTGTTAGCAAACATTTTTTTTAATATTGAGAAGACATCATCCTTGATTGGAAAAAATGTAAAAAATGTAAGCCGTGTGGCGTAAAAGCTTATATGAATCGACAGCAATGTTAGTATGACATTTTTTTTCGAGGATAACGAAATTCACCTGGGACCTGTCAAAGCATTAAAGCGTGGTAATAAAAATATGGTAGTAAAAAAACAGAACGATTTATATAAGTAGTAAAATATCAAACGAAGATGATCCAAAAGATTTTTCAAATTTATATTTTTTTATTTTGATACAGATATGTTTATCATAAATTGGGATGATTTCTTCTTTGCATTCAGAAAAAGATTTCTTTGATTTAAAGAATTATTTCTTTGCTACGGTTAAAAAAAAATTTTTTTGATTTGTGAACGTTATTTCTTTGATTTAAAGAACATTAATTTTTTTAAATCAAATAAAATTTATTTGATTTAAAGAAATTATGTTCAAATCTAAGAAATGATCACAAATCAAAGAAATTTTTTCTTCAACCGTATAACAAAAAAATATTTCTTTAAATCGAAGAAACTTTTCTCTAGATGTGTATTATCAATGAGAATTTACGCAAACTATATGAATAATTTTAAACATTATTGAATTATTTAAACATTGTTTAAACATTATTGAATGTCGCTGAGATCTTAATATTCATTTCTAGTAAATTTTGAAACGAATACTGCAAGAATTTTTATTGAATGAAAATTTATAAATTTTATGAATTACATGGATTGATCGTTTTTCAATAATTTGATTTAAAAGAATCAATCGTTTAAAAAACTTTACCAAAAATTGATTAAACACATTGTGTGTGTGTATATATATATATATATATATATATATATATATAAAATATATATATAAAAACTTTTATTAATATAAAAACGAAAAGCGAAACACATAGTGACGATAAATAATTGATAGACTCACGCGAAAATCTGCACTTGATTTATTCAATTGACGTGATATAACAATCGATCCGTGATTTTCAAAAATGTTCTGGATTAGTAGGCACCTGCGATTTTAACGATTGGAAACACGTGGCGGCCTAAATCCGTTTGGGAATTCAAATCGGTCGTGAATGCGTTAAAAGCGCGTGAATTCATGAATTTTCATGATCACGCGCGTGCAAATTTCATCATGTCACTCATCCGCGTTCAAAAGGAGATTCAGCTCACGCTCGACCCAATCTCCGGACCTATTGCGCACTGGGAGCAACCTCTTGCTCTTCTCTTCGTCGCGAGCATCAATAAAAATATCCGATATACCGAAATCCGCCTTATACCACCGAGCTGCTCGTAAATCCGCAGAAAGACGGAAAAGGTGCTGCGGCTGTAATCGTTATCCGTTAAATCCGCGCGATGCCTCGCGTCTTTCCAGCCGGATAGATTGCTAGTGTCACACTAGCAACCATCCCGCCCGATCTGTATCCACCACTCTTGAAACATTCAAGGCTCACGAGACTGCCGAGCTTTACAGAATTCATTGCAGCGCGGAATAATAGATCCTCCTTTTTCTTCAGCTCTCGCGTTAACAGTTAAAAATTTACAACACTCCGAGCTTGGGTAGCGATCAAACTAGATTTTTAATATTATAAAACTAAACTTCACGGTGTTGTTTAGTAGAAACGAATGAACTTTAATTTTTAACGCGGAACTTGTATGTAAACAGCAGCGAATTGTGTATTGAATGCCTCATTTATTTTAGGTTTATACCATGGTATAAGTAATCAAAAGCACATTTTTCATAAATCGAATTCAAGGTAGCCACAGAAAATGAATTTTTAAATTCCCTGACTTTTTCAGGTTTTCCAAATAAAAGTGGGAAATTTTCATGATCATATAAAATATGTAAAAATTTTAACATAATAAAATATGTAAAAAATTTTTTTGAACATTTAGAATCAAGGATTGTAAGAAAGCTAGCTTATTATTAAAAATGCAAAAGAAGCTTAATAAATAGCATAAAATTTTGGAGACGAATTCAAGCCAACAAAAAATTAATTAATATTGGGAAAAAAATGCAGTTATGAAAAAGAGTGATCAAATAAATTATTACTGAAATAAAATATCAATTTTAATTATTTTTTTACAATCGTTAAAAAATGCACAAGTTTTGAACATATTTGACTATAAAACGTAAGATATGATATTTAAAAAATTATGAAAATTATTTTTAATAGGAGCAGTTTAAGGGAATTGTGCAATGTTTTTTTTGTAAGTGTAAAGTTCAAAATTCCAGTCTCTTTTATATTATTCCTTGACTTTTCTCGGTTTTCCAAGTCTGTGGCAACCCTGGAATTATGACCGTGCTAAGTGAACAAATAAAGCGTCTTATAAATAAAAAAACATTAACAATCTGTAAAATAAATTAATCTGTCTGTAAAATAAAATTAATTTGAATATTTTATAGAGATTACATAATTTTTTTAGACGGAAACGTGAAAATTTTTATTATTAAAAGTAATGGAGAAATTTTTCACGTTTTTGAAAAGTTAGAGAAAAAGTTACATAGTCGCTACTCAGACAATATATTATATAGTAAGATGAAAGACATATACAACTATAAATAAATTAAATAAAGAAAGTTTAAATTTACAGTCATGGCTACATCGTGATGTCTAATACTTTATATGTAAATTTTAAATGTACATTTTCTAGTTATATAATTGTACGCCGAATACTATCGGACTTCAAATGCAATCGTAAACTAAATCTGAAATAAAATAATATCCTAAATTAACTTGATTATCAATTTAATGAGAGATTTAAGTATCAGATTGCTCAAAATTTTTGACAATTTTAATGATGAACTAAATAAACAAAAATGAAGTTTTGAGTATATTTATATGCAATATATAAAAAGTAAAATAACATATTTTTTATTGACAAATACTTATATAAATACGATATATATATATATATTGGGTTACCGATTTTGAAGGAAAATTAAAACGCAGAAGATTTAAATTTTATAATATATATATAATATAT
>NW_017259351.1:1336319-1340813 GCF_001594045.1 Atta colombica
ATATATATATATATATATATTGAGTTGCCGATTTTGAAGGAAAATTAAAACGCAGAAGATTTAAATTTTAGTACACATTTATTAAAAAATCCAAATACCAAAATATCAAACATCGGCACGAACTTTCCGGACAACTCAATATATATATTTGCCAATAAAAATATTATAAATAAGCCTTCTCTAACAGCCTTTCTTGTACATTAATTGAATTTTATTCATATTATATAGCCGTAATTTATATTTATTCTCAAATATTAATAATTATTTGCATTTTCGTGGCAATTTGACTTACTTTGAACTTTCCTACTTATATATTTAGTATATCATTAATTTCAAATAAGTAAGTCTAACATATCACTAGATCCGCTTAACTTGCCTGCCTCTATTAGCTTCATGTAAACCTGACGCAGCTACTATGTTGCGGTTACAAGGATCGAGATGCTGTTTACAAGGGTGCATCTTGGACTCTGTTCGGATTCGCAAACCGTATCTTTGTTTACCTTCTTATCTGTGAGTGCTTCTCGTCTTCTGAGCATTAGCAGTCAAAGTTGTTTACTTGCTTTCGTTTCCTTGGCATAGTACTCATGTACCACAATCCGTACCCAAAAGGAAAAGTAAATGATAAATTTACTCACTAACTGAAAGTAAATGTATTTTCAATATCCTTATTAATGAGTTGAGGAAGTTTAATAAATTAATTCGCTATTCACCTGCAATAAATTCGTCAAATAACATCGTTTTAACTTTTCAATGTACAAGATGTTCGTTAATGTTGATTTTGATACGCGCTAACGTTTTCTGCTGAAAATTGATAATTCTTTAATGTCTTAAATCCATCTTTTTTTAATTATTAGAATTAATCTTCATCAGAAAAAGAGAGAGAGAGAGAGAGAGAGAGAGAGAGAGAGAGAGAGAGAAAGAGAGAGAGAGTAAAAAAATTTGGAAATGTAGATTTATATTATAAATTTTTTTGAAGTCACACAAGGTTTTTGTGTTCCGTTTTCCGTAAAAGTTAGCTCCTCGTCTGATTGCGTTCGTACCAAGAGACAGTAACGCGAGAGAATTCTTTCAACTTTCAGAGGTACTTTATTTTTTAGAAAATAGCTCTTTGTGCGACAAAGACATCACAGACCATGGATTTTTCAGTGTTATTCGCGTCGTTAGGTTTCCAAAGTCAAAGAAACAGAGAAACGCAACGAGTGAGTATCATGATATCGAACCAATTTTGGAGTTAAAGCGATCGGTATCGTGTTTCACGCGTGTTTCATTCGGCTTTTCCAAGCAGTTGATACTAGATCCGATATTAACCATTTAACCGCGATTTGGTGCTATGCCGTGCAGATTATTCTTTCAGATAAATTTGGTAAGTTAAGCCATTTACGTTGTCCGAATGTGCAGCCGTTCTGTCCGTGCCGCCAACTTTTATACATATATTAATAGAACCCGAATAATACTAACTCTCTAACCAAAAGTGAACATTTTTATGTTTTTCTTATACTTTAAAAAGAAAATATATTAATTCGCGAAATTAATGCCATATTTTCAATTTTTATTTTTTAGTATAAAAAAATGCGGATTCTTTTTTTTCTATCTTTACAAGGAACTTCAGAATTATGAAAAGAGAGAGGCTGCTGCTAGAATTATCATTTTTTTTTTATTAATGGAATGTTATGCTAATTTAACAGTTTAACTTTACAGATTTTTTTAATATCTTTGAAGCTAACGTAATATTCTATAATATGAATATGAAAGAAATAATGATAGTTTTAGTAGAGATTTTTCTAGAGAATTCTATAATTATACAGTTCTTATAAAAAAAACAGTTTCGCATTTTTAACTAAAAAAGTTGATCGGAACTCAGTTTAAAAATTTTTTTAATTGTAGAGTATAGATTTCTTCTAGTAAATAGATGAGAGATGTCTTGCGATAAATTATAAGCATAACACTTTTTCTTCAAGTGCTGTTTTATATCTACACATATTCTTCTGACATTCGTTCAAGATATATTCAAAAATTCAATATTAAACTTAATATTAAAAAATTTAATTTTTAATTATTAATGCAATTATTCAAAGGTAATTATATCCAAAAATAATTTTATCTATTATCTTTCTCGATAAAATAATTTTCATATTACTATGTACAAAATATAAATGTTTAAAGTGTAAAATAACAACTAAGGACGAAAATGAAATAAATATATTTACTTATATTCATATTTCTCCACAATTCTTATTTGTTTGGCGGACAGATAGATTAAATTTTAGAGGACTATGAGCATTTTTAATTTGGAATATACTAACAAATGGAGCGGCAGAAAACAAGTCTCTGATTAAAAAAAGCGAGCGGCAGAATGAAGATTGAAAGAAATTCGAGTTAATAGCCACAGATACTATTGTTCCTGGCAGATATTCGCGTTCACTAGGATAAGAGCATCGAATAAGTCCAATGTTTATTGTCAGGTCACATTGGTGGAAACCACCGGTTGTTTGGCTTGCGAATGAATGTTTCCAAAAATCTAAAAACCAAATCTAAATACGAAGAGCGAAAACAATATTGATTGTAAATGAAATATCATCAAGAAGTAATGGCATTATAGAATACGATCTCATTAAAAAGAATTTTGATGACCCTGATGCACATACATACAAATTAATTTGTTTTTATATATTCTACTTATTATTTTTAACGAAGCTCTTAGTAGTCGAGTGATTTTAGTGCACGTTTCTTATCGCAATTATTATTAATTAATATCTGATCATTATCTTTTTGCATCATCTGTAATCTCGCAACGAAATAATAAATCTAAATTGAAATATTAATAAAAAGTTATTTATATCTGAAACTATTTTAGTGAATAAGGTAATAAACAGTTACAGAATGGTTTAATATATAAATAATATACTTTAATTTATTAGATTATATAATAATCGATTCAATTCTATTAATATTATTTTTATTTTTTATTAATTTTATTATATGTTTGTATTCTATATTGAACAGTCTTGTTAAATTTACTCGATAATCTAATTTATAAATCATATTATACTCTAGCTCATTTATAAATCATATTATACAATTCATAACAATAAAAATAATAAATAAATACTAAACACTATTGAATACTTAAAAAATATTAAAAATTAAAAAAAAAAAAGAATTCTCGTGAAGACATGCGAAGAGATAATGTACTCAAATTTATAGATTCTTGTATGTAGTTCTTGATGTAGTTCAGAGTTGATGAACGTGCTATTATTTCGCTTACCGCGGAGTGTATATGAGAACTATTCGCCCATATATACGCGCGTCTATAAACACCACGCTACATAGGCGTGGTGTTTATAGACGCGCGTATACAAAGACCCTTTTGGTAGTTCCTGTTGACCCACTATGTCACGAAGGACTAGTGGACCACTCGCTCTTCGTGTAATTTATCACCGGCTGTTTACGTCTACCTCTAATTGCTCCTCTTCACGTCGAGAATAAGGATCCGGTGATATCTATAAAACGCGCTAAATCACACTATTTCGCGGTTTATTTCGTTAAAATTGCCGGACCGAGTTTTTATTTCATGATAGATGAACTATTCTTAAGTCTGTATAAATGATTTAAAGTAAGTACATTTATATTGCAGCCATGTGCAGGATCTTCCTTTTATCTTGGTTGGATTTACAATAAAGTTTACAAAAAAAATGATGCCTTGAATCTATTGTGTGATCTTTCTTTTAAGATCTTTCATATTGAAAAATAACAGATAATGTTAGAAAATACAGTTAGAAATTGCTCTTTATATTTTTAAAATTTGCATAATACTTCTACATAAATATTATTATTTATAATTATATACTTATTATATAATTATATACTTATTATATATAATAATTATTTTAAAGTTATTCATAAATATTTCCGTAAATAAATTATTTGTAAATATTGTCAAAACTGTACTTTAATCAAGTCTTTGAGACTAATAATATGTAATTGGAATCTTCTAATTAGGCACTAGTTGGTTTCCCAACAAAAGTGTAAAGTGTATGTGTAGAATTAACTGGAGGAATGGACTGCATCTAAAAACACGAGAGTTATTCAGAACGTACATTGCTTATATTTGCATTATAATGCATTCTCTGATATCATATGAATATGTGCAGCCGATATGATGCACTACTTTTAAAATGAAATTGTCCGAGCAGAAGAAATATGAATCTGCTAATTTTGATATACATTACTATTCCAGATTTTCATACTGAGTACATAATATTTTTTTCAAAAATGTTGCTGATATAAAACTATAAAATACGAATATTATTCTCTTATTACAAAAATATCATACATATTATGCATATCGAATTAAAAAATAAATAAATAAAAGAATAATCAAACGTTTGTATAATACGAAAAATGTGTTTTATTGATATCATTTTGTTATATGTGTATTCATTTAATGAATAAATTTTAGAAAAAAAAAATTTATAACATAAAAATTTATATATT
>NW_017259351.1:1340913-1373588 GCF_001594045.1 Atta colombica
TGAGATAACATTAATTCCCAAATTAAATATTGCTTTAATATTTGTTATCATATTTGCAATTCATAATATTTGTATTAACGGATTTACGGACAGCTTATTTAAAATCGGGCATGTTGAAAAATCGCTTTTGATATAGATTTAGATGTGATTTCCGTGTTTAACGTTTTTTTTCTCCGCACGTTTAAACTCAAGAAGAAGAATAGAAAGGAAGGAGTTAGATGGTCCGGCGGTCTTGTCACGGAGAGTGAGGATCAAGGTGCTAGCGTCATTCTTCCGTTCCATGAAACCTCGCGGAAATTGTTCTTGTCCCTTGATCCCTTGAGAGTTTATCTCATCGTCGCTTCCTATAAAGCTAGAATGATCATGACCTCGGTTGCTCGTTCATTTCACTATAATTATCTGTCGATTATTTATACGCGTAAAGATTATTTCTGTTTCTTTCGAAATCATTATAGCAATTTTCTGCGCGCGAATTCTGCGCTACGAATTTTCGAGTGTGAGTATAAAAAAGAGAGAAGCTAGAAACTAGAGAAAGAAAAAGAGAATATGGATGCTGCATATTACTTACGCGAGATGTGCGAAAAAAGAAAATCGAGGATCTTCACTAGAAAGAGTCTGCCGTATGGTCAGCCAGTAGCGAAGTGATTTTCGTACTAGGCTGAGAAAAACTAATCCGGTTATATATTTCAGACCGTATTTCCTTTGGGGTTATACGACGCTTCGTGCAAAGCGCTCCGTGAAAGCGCACCATAAGTATTTTTCGATGTGAGGAAACAGAAAGAATTCATGTGAGCAAAAAAGAAAGATAAATTCGAAGTCCTGGACGAAGAAAATTTCTCAGAAAAACTCAATACTGTAATATACAATTATTATATGGAATTAGAATTCCTATTAGATCTATTATTACATTACACATATAATAAATAAATCGGCAATGATTTTGTTAAATGAATAATTTTGACTGATTCTTATGTATTTTTTATACAGATTCTAAAAAAATGAAATAAAAATTTATTTTACGCACTCAAATTTTTTGTAACCGACATATCTCTTTTTGAAACTTATACATTTTGCTAACAGCAATTTGTTTTATGAAATATTTCTTAATTAAAATAATAGATTTTTGTTTTCTTTTATAATGAGTAAAAAATCACGTTAAATTCTCTATGAATCATTTATTCATATCTAAACAAAAAAATATAAATAGAAAAATTTTTTAATGAATATTACTTAAAAACTCTGCTCTCATAAATTTGAGATCAGAACAAAAGGCTATGTGAAATCTTTTCGGATCAATTTAACATACGAAAAATGAAATTTTGTTGACCAGTGTTATCATCAATAGATATACTGATATTTAGCTTTTTCTAACTTTTTCTGTTTTTTTTATAAAAGATAATTATAAACAAATAATTATTTATATAAATTAAGGAAATAGAAGAAATGTGTTTAATAAATAACATATACACAAAATGTGTGGCATAAATTTATATGAAACGCATAAACAAATATTTACTTAATATACAAATATTAGTTGGATGACAAATTTGCTAATAAATGTATTTGTCGTACATAACCAGATAGTAATGTGATCTACCGTCACTTCCATTTGTTTTCCGTCATTACTGACAAATAATATCGAAAACATAATGTCGAAGGGGAAAAATTTTAATAACTCTACATATGACACGTATTCGACATGTAAATTTTGTCGGAGCAACTCTCTTTATTTATTTACAAATATCGCAATATCAAAACGAAACATACAAAAATAAAATCTATATGCAGCTATTCCTCGAAATTATGAAAGTCTTATATCTATTCATGAATAACGGGAGACTCATCTTTATTCATCAATAATACTGTCTCGCCATACCTCTATTTTTATTGATTATTTTCTGTATGCAGGTAACATTTCGCTTTTTAACTTGTTTTATCTTGACCGCTAGTTTTTTAAATGAAATTCTCATGACTTATAAAACGCTATAATAAATTACATATAGTATGTGGAAAAAATTTTTGATAGTGTCTTGCAAATTATCATTGATCAGCTCTTATAAATTACAAGATACAAGGCATTACATAAAAAAAAATTTATTATTTTATATATCTAATAACAAGTAGGAATAAAACCGAAGCTATATGATCTCTAATTTTATTTTGTAAAAATTCACTGAACGTTAATTTGAAACAACGTTTCATCTAGCATTTGTTAAATACAGATTTTAATTGATTTTATTTCATTCACACAGAATGTTTCGCATTCCGTTTTATCATTCGATTTTACCATCTCTTCTGACTTGTAAAGACATTCTCTTCAGCGCAAAAATCCGTGTAATGTGATTTTACCGGATGAATAGATAAGAATTCTTTCAGGTTGATGTAGTACGAATCTACACATCGCTCAAAGTATTCATAAAATGACGCTTCGCCGTATGTTTGCATATGCATCGATATCTCAATATACTTGTTGACCATGCGGATCGAGGCTTCGACAAAGTAGCTTGCCAAGGAAAAATAAAGTCAAGTCACTTGGACAAGGGTAAGACTATAAAAACATGAAATAAAAATCTGGTATCGCGAAGAGCTAATCGATAGACTAGTTTTTCTGTTACTAGCGATGTTTGGCTCGAGCATATTTTTGATATCGGATTTATATTCAATTCACGTATCGTCCGTGTCGTAACTATAGTTATCCGTGGAGACTTTCGTATCTCCTTCTCCTCCCTCAATCTCGAAAATTTCTCTTTCCTGCCTGTTTCCTACCTTCTCTTCTTTCTTTCTTCCTAGAAGAAGACTTCCTTTCTCTGGAAGGAAGTCTGTCCATCTTTACATCCCCTCTCATTTCCTTATCCATTGCTTTTTATAGACTACGTGTCTCCGTTCTTATTACTCTCTTCCCTTGTCCATTTCTATCTGCTTTCTGCTTCAATTTTCTGTATGTACGAGATATTCCAGAAATAGCAAATGCACGACAAATAAATAAAAAAATGAAGTTTATAGTTTGTATATTCACAATTCATTTTTATCGATAAATGCACACATTTATTTCTGAAATTCTGTAGTAACGTAAACTATATACTATATAAATGCGTGCTCTTATTAATAAAAGTGAGGTGTAAATATGTGTGTTGCTTTTAACAGTGAAAATTATCAAGAGTATAAAATTATTTCACACTGTAGATTAATATTTTTCAAACATCAAAAGAAGTAAATCAAGGGAAGGAATTTTTAATTCATTTTAACTATTAGTTTGTTTTAATAGAAATTTATTTCAATTCTTAATTTTATCAAAACGTTTGACATTAAAATAGTACTATGAAAAAATTGATTCCATGTAATTATACACTGTACAAATAAAATGTTAATTTTAACTTAAAGACGTATAGTAGATTTTCTGAGGCATACAAAATGTTAAAATTAACACAAAAATGTTAATTTTTAACGTTTTTGCATGTCTCAGGAAGTCCACTATACGTCTTTAAATTAAAATTAAAATTTTATTTTTTATAGTGTTTTATAGAATTTTGGAAAGATAGTTTACAGAACATCCTGTATACCTTTCTCGATTTTAGTTTTTTTCTTATTTCTGTTCTTTTTTTCAGCGGGCTACTCGTTCCCGTTCTCATCAATTAATTTTCTTTTTATATCGTTCTCAAACAATCTGTACATCTCGTTCTCAATGTTTCCATCTCCCACGTGTGGACTCGTCGTTATATTCGTAATTTTCGGCAGTTTCTTCGGGCACGTTTATTTCTTCGCCTTCGAAACCAGTAGCCGATGCCTCAGTCGGGTCGGTACCAATTGTACATAGAATACGTACATGTCGTAACAATTGCCAATTTCATAAAAGCGAACGAGCTCGCAAAAAGGTCCCGTATTCTCCAGACTTGCCGTCATAAAACCGATGTCGATATGCTGCAGGTGGAGCCCGCCGTGCAATTTCGCCACGTCAGGAAATACGTTTCGTTCGTCGCCGTCGCGTCTCCGGGATCGACATTCCCCGACGATCCTCCGTCAGAACGGGATATTCGGACATCACGCTGACATCCGTTGCTCTCGCAACAAAGTAGCAGTCTACGTGAACGCGCGCAAATATACCTAATCCGCCTCCGAAATTCCGTTAACAGGATCGAAATCCCGAAAACGGTTCGCCGCACGAACTGCTCGGTTAGAGGATAATCGTTCATCGCTGCAGCAGATGCATCAAGTTCGTAGCAGGCGAACGTTGCGGTCTGAAATTTGGATCTACTCCGACTTCTTGTAATACTAGCCGGATACGGGATAATTTAACTCCCTCTCCCTTTCATATCATCGTGACAACAACGGGAATTTCATATTCTCGTTGAAAATATATGCATGAAATGTGGATTATTGAGATTTTCACATTAACGAAAAATATTACGCGTATTTATAAATATAATTTCAACGAACGTTTTTTTTAATTATTAGCGTCATTTCTCTATAATTATATTATAGAGAAAAAAGAAGATAGTTGTATTGTAAAACAGTCACATATTCGAAATCTGTAGCGAGATTTAATATTAAAACTCATACTTTATATGTGAATTTCATAATTTTTACTTTGGTATGTATTCGTAATTTTGTGAATTAGTATAACATTGTTATTAATCACTTTCGAATTTTTCTGCTCCAGTAAAAAAGTCGCAGAAAATAATGTTAACGCGAATTTAATTGAATCGGACATTCTAAAGAAGGTATGAAGTTCTCGGGAAATTTTCAATTAGAGGAACAAAAGCTATTCTCTTCACCAAAGTACAAAGACTAAATTTTCCATTTTTTATCCCTAAACCGTTGTAATTTTCATGTAAGTACCTTTTCTAAATTTTATTCGCGTTAAAAAATCTGTTTTCAAAGAAGATTGTTATTACGGTATAAACACATTCTGTCAAATGTTAATTACCTTAAAATAAGAAACTTTAGCCCGGTCGAGATAATTTTGGCTCAAATATTAAAAAATCTAAATGACATTGTCTTTAAGACTTTTTTAATAAAAATATAAATATATATATAATAAAACCCCTTTTTTTGAATTTTTACTCTCGACAATTTATCTCAATGTTCGAACATTGAGATTATTGTTTTATATTCAAAGTAGTTTCATCGTTTGTAGGTTTTATACTGCTGGTTATATTTGCTGATTATATTTGACATTATACAGTGTCAATTTAACACTATATAGTGTCAAATTGACATAATATAATGTCAGATTTAACTATCGTTTTGGTAAAAAATAACGATATATTTAGTAGGAGCAGTGGCGACTCACGTTAGGTTAAATTTGACATTATAGATTTAACAGCTTATGGCTACCGGAAAGGAAATAGTCGTGGCGGTGATTCGTTCGGTAATGTTTTATGATTCGATGGAATATAATTCCCGTTTGATATAATCCCCAGCGTATTTCCGCGCGCTCCAGATTCATTTGCGTATCCCCTAGGTACGGTAGCGATGCACCTGACCCTAAATCGTGTCCAAACACTGCTGAGGCCGCAGGAGCAGCAAGGGCGCACGTGTGCATTCTGCGCGATGCATCCCGTTTGTACGTGCGCTCTGTTCGCTGGCGTTGCATCTATTAATACAAACGGATAGTGTCAATACCATAAATTTTGTCGTTCGAAACGACGAGCACGCGACGCGGCGAATGTACAATGCAATGGCCAGAGCCAAGGGATGGCTAAAGAAAGGCTGGAATAAAAAGAGCCGGATTTAACGTATAACAAAAAATATCGGATATCTTTGACGCTGAGAGAATAAAATTTGTATTGTTATATATCTCTCTCTCTAAATTTCTCCACACGTTTGCGAGCAACGTGCATAGCGTACTGATGCCTCTTTGTTGTTATTCAGTTGCGACGTGCATCAGAAAAACAATTATGACGCTGTAAAAATTACTCGCCAGCATGGTCAAACGGCAAAAAGTGCATATGATGAAAGTGCATCATTAAGGTCATAAACCTTCTTGCGTTTTCTAACTATTTGCAGACTTTGAGAGTAATTATAGTTCAACGAACGTTAGACAAAAAAGAGACTTTACAATATTTTAAAGTTTTATTGCAAACGTCACAGTAATTATGTGACTTTTGGAACATTTCGCACATCAAAAATCATTTCTTTCAGTAATTTACTTCTCTTTATTGTACATTTTCATGAATCTCAGAACATTTACAAAAAATCGTGTATGTGAAAATACAAATTTAATTTTAGTAATATGAATGTCATAAATTATTTGAAAGTTAAAGAAAAAAATTGTTTTGTTTATATTGCTTTATATAACTTGTTATGCATAGGATTTTTTAATATTAACCAAAAATTTTATGAACGTTATGTTATGAAATTTTAATTATAAAATTACAATGTACGTTTAAGTTACTTTAAAATTAAAATATACTTTACAAGAAGTATGAATTTTCACGTTACAACTTTTCGAAAATCAAGAACTTTCTATTTTATTCAACTACATTGTGCCTTGTGCGAGAGATTTGAAAATAATCAGTCTCCAAACTGAAAGTTTGAACTGGAGCTTTTCATAATTATCCCGTTGCGGTATGTGCGAAAAAATCAATCAGAGAATTCTTATAGGAGTTCTGGACTGAATCAATCAGCTACCGACACTAATAATGAAAATTTAGTAGCCGTTCGGCTAAATTCTCGCTAAGTAGTTCAATTGACTCTAAGTAGAGTCAGATAACAACCGAGACTGATCCATCACGCATGACTGTCACTCTCGCACAAAATCGGTCATCCGCCCCATTGTTAGCATAGAGATAGCTTACTCCAGTATGTATGGAACTCGAAATCAATCGGTCGTAAAATTTGCAAACGCACATTCCGACAACGTATTCTTGCCATAACTAAAAAAAAAAAACAAACCGGTCATGATCGCTACACGATAATCGAGGACGCGGGTCGAGCATTTAATCGCGT
The DNA here is from genome assembly GCF_001594045.1 of Atta colombica. Lineage (NCBI taxonomy): Eukaryota > Metazoa > Arthropoda > Insecta > Hymenoptera > Formicidae > Atta > Atta colombica. Next base: position 1,347,862 of record NW_017259351.1, read on the forward strand.
TGGGTACATACAATGCTATTCTCAAACCTTGTAGAATCGCGGTCCCGTGCAAAACAAGCAGCGTGAAAAAACGTGCACCCGACTGGGCGAACACAAAGTTTACAAAGTTTTATTAATCTAATTGTGTACAGCGCCGATAAAAGCATTCTCCTGTTCGGCACGCGATTAAACGTGCAGCGGATAGACGAGGTAAGAGAGAGAGAGAGAGAGAGAGAGAGAGAGAGGAAAAAGAGAGAAAGTGGGGGGGAAGGGTGAAAGAGTTTCGCAGTTTTGCTGAAATATAACTTTCAACAAATTACAAGAATTGGCCAAAAGTAAACCGCATCGCGGTCGCACTATTTTGCAGAGAAGACAATAACGTCCGAGTGTGTTTAATTTACTTTAAATCGGTCAGTTGCGTGATCGGGGTAGCCCACTTACGGATAATTAATACGCCACCGACCGTGTGCGTTATTGCTAATGTTTACCGAGCTATTTGGGGTGAGCATAATTTAATTATCGCTCATCTTCCACCACTCTTTTTGTTATTACACGTGTTATCGCATTAGCAGCAGATTACTTCCCACCGACTTAACTGAATGACATAAAATTTATAAAATGAACTTTCTAAGAGAGTTTTTAAAGATCTTAATCCCTTTTCCAATACTAAAAAAAAAAAATAAAATTTTTAATGTATTTATTTATTATTATGCATTGTCAAGTGATATAGGTAAAATAGTTACAGTAATAATATGTGTAACAAAACATATATTATACATTTTTATATTCCCTATGTCTATCACTTTCAATCTTTTAATATTCAACAATTTGTTTAGCTAATTTAAATGTAGACAAATAATTATATAATTAAAGAATCAAATATTTTAATCAGCGATGATACAGATTAAGATTGAGGAAATACTATAATTATTATCAAAATAACTATTAAAATTGAAATAAAACTGTTATACTTTAAATCGATATGTTTGAAGTTAGATATGTATAACAATTTGTATACAAAGTTGCGTTTTATTCTAAAATGTTTTATTTATTTATAGATTCTAATGAATTAAAAGTCAATGTTTTACTAAGAAACTTGTTCAAATATTATCCTTTAATCCTTTTTAATTTATTTTCAATTTTAAATTTATAAATAATTAACTTATTTTAATAAGTAATTAAACATTGTATTATTCAAGCAAGGTCCATTAAAATTACATGAAGAAGAAAATTATTTGCATCTCTCTGTAGCCAATTCGCTGCTTAAACTTTAATTTTGAATCGTTTGTAAAAAAAAGAAAGCCTTCATGAATTTAGCTTTTAGAATCCTCTTCTTATGTCTTAAATTTCCGATAAAATGTCAATGTTTGCGCATGTTGCTTGTCTGCATATATTTCATATGCAGTATTTGTATCATACAAGATTAATTTAACGCTAGTACATTGAAGAATTAAAGATGATAAGGATTCGATAAGAGGTAGCTGATAGACAGGTATAATGAACAAGGTACTAATGAACAAGACGAAGAGATGTTTGACGAACACCGCAAGTCCATCCTACGACTGATTTGTAAACCATCACCACATACAACGCGCAGGATCCTAATCAGAATTTATGCGACCAAGCCAAGCGGAAGTGGCCGATGCATATGCATCGGATGTAATGCGTTTGCTTAGTTTCCGGAGGGGACACGATAGTGGTTCGTCGATGTTTACAGACCGGCCGCAAGATTTCGGATCTTCATGATACTCTAGACAAATCGTCGTGTCCTTGGAAACTCAGATCTTTCGCCCTCTGCTCTTCCATCTCTCGTGTCTTTGTTGTTTTATGCGGCGAGCGTTAATTGATTCTCATACTAAGACACTTGTGTCTTATAGTTTGATGGTGCCTCGTAAATTTCACCGTCGTTTCTGCACTTGCAAGGATTGACATTAATAACGTTAAGGCGCTTTGAATTTGATAATAAAATCCTTACATCTTAACAAGGAATATATAATATAAGAAAATAAAATCATAGTATACCATAATACTCATAGTATACCATAGTAATTTATATAAACGTATATTTATATAAACGCTATATGATACATTTTGCAATTGTAAAAAAAAACAAAAGATAAATAAGAACACATGGAAAGAATTTTTTCTTAGAGCTTATCCAGAAAATATGATAGTTGTGGGACAACATTGTATTTCCAAGAATTTTTTTAAATGTAAATCTCATTTATTAATAAAACTACAATAAAGTATAAAACAAGCTTAATTAATTTTACTGAAGTGCATAGTAAAAATCTTTAAAATATTGTATTGTATCACAACTGCCATATTTTCAGACTAAATTTTAAAACAAAATTCTCTCCATGTACAATACACTATTATCTATTTCTAAATAACTATACACGCATTAGACGCAAAAGTATAATCATAAGCAACATAATGATTGTTAAAATGCATGACGATTCTATATCGAAAAATACTAAAGTTACATTACCTATTTTGAAATATTTAATAAGCCATTATTATTATAGATTGTATAATGAGGGCTTTTAAAAATCATATAGAGGATGTCCCGAATTTAAATGGTCAAATTTTGGGAGTATGTAGGGAATCGATAAACTAAAAAAAATTTAGGAACTGCATTTTAGAAAACTTTTGTTGAATCTTTGAATTTTAAATAAAATATCAATGTTTATATATGTTTATTATTCATCGTACGTATTTTGTGTAATTTACAAGATCAATGTAATGCTTGTAGTAGATTGGTGGGTTAAAGATGATAAGGCAGTTAATAGGCAGATACGAGGTTACGAACGAACAAGAGAGAGAGAGAGAAAGAGAGAGGGGGGGGAGGGGGAGAGATGTTTGACAAACATCGCAAGACTATCCTATATCTGATTTGCAAATCATCGCCGCATACAACGTGTGAGGTCCTAATCAGAATTTATACAACTAAGACGGAAGTGGCCGACATATATCAGCATCGGATGTAACGTTTACTTAGTTTCCGTTGAAGAGATGCGACCATGCAACTGTGGTCCATCAATGTTTATAAAGCAGTCGCGAGATTTCAGATTTTCTACAGTGATCGGCGTTCCTTAGGAGTTCTCACCCTTTGCTCTCACCTTCATCTCTTCATCATCATTTTCTGTGAGCGTTAATTGATTCTTACGGTGTTGAGACACCGTTTTCTTGGTTGACAATATCTCGTAAATTTCACTGTCATTCCTACGCTATAAAGATGACAGTAATGACATTGGATCGCTTCAAATTCGACGATAAAATAGCAACGATTATAATATAAAAAAATAAATCAAGCACACGTTACATTATTTAACATTATTGGTATCCCACATTCTAATTTCTCTCGCTTGCAATTTTAACAAAATGATCGTTATGGTCTGACAGGATGTAAAAATAATAATAATAATATTTTTCTCTTAACCGTAAAGCAAAAGTAATTTTATCTACGAAAACACGTCAGAACTAAAAGAGATTTAAGAGATTGCATTTAACATTTAGCGTATATATTAGGTGTGGGAAAAAGTTCGTGGCGTTTTTTTAATGCTAACGGGAAAAACGCCACGAACTTTTTCCCATACCTAATATTATAATTAATTTATTGTAGTACTAATGTTATTGATCAATTATTGAATACTATAATATTTCATAACTGTAAACACTATGTAACACGTTTTGCAATTGCAAAAAGATGCAAGAAGATGGAAGATTATACGCTATTTTCTATGTCTAAAGATAGGAATGAAATGATAAGATAATATACTATATGTACATATTGGATGCAAATTATAATAAGCGACATTGTTAAAGTGCGATTCTACAGAAAAACAACAAAGTTGTATTATTTCCAAATATTTAATAAGCCTGCATTATTGTTATAGATTGTTATAGATTATAGATTTTAATGAGAGCTTTTAAAAATCATATATATATATATATATATATATTGGGCCGAGAAAAATTATAAACTATGTTCTGCAAGGGATCACCACTGAATCATGTATGAGATACATTTCTATCAATACTATTCATTTTCATTATTTTATTGAGTGTAACAATAAAAAAATGGGATATTTTCCGTTCGTTATATTAATACTACCGATAGCAATTACCAATTTTAGTGTCAAAATGGAAATCATGTACAAATAGAAATATTTAGATTATGTTTGGAATAATTCGAAGCATAAGGAAGACGCAATAAATTCTGGCAATTATAACGTTAGCACGTGCTTTTTAAACGATGTAGATAAAGCAGATGGTAGATTAATAATAAATTATTCTGAATATATTATGAATTATACATATATATACCTATACATATAATATACATTAATTATATGTTCAATATACATATATTTTATTATACACATTTCGATATTGCTAATATAACTGATAGCATTGCTATTTTACATTGAAATTCGCGATACAAGCATATCTTTTTTAATAAAAGATAAATTCCATTAACAAATCAAACTTTTGCAGACGGCAGAATATTCGCTACTGTATCAAAAATGTTCAATTTTGCTGTGCCAGCTAATGTAGTGACAGTCAGTGATATAATAGAACAAGGGGTCCATTTTTACATCCTTATCCAGATTGATCTTGATATAATAATAATGACGTGTGTAATAATATTGTAAATGTTTACACGTAAGTACTGAGTAAATGTACGATTCACGTAAGATCTTTCATCCAAATAATTATTATATCTTACATTTATAAACATTCTTATTAAAATAGTCAACATAATATTATATTTTATGCACATTTATTTCCATAAACAATAATATTATCAGTTTGGTGACTATTTGAAATAGAATTTTTTTTTTACTTTCATATCAGATTAAATGCAATCACATCTTCGTTCTGGATAACGGCTGCGGATCTGACAACGAAAGTTACGATCCAAAACTATTGATCTTTAATTTAGAAAATAATACGCTAGTTAAGACTATTAACATTCCATCTGACGTCGCTACTAACGAAACTGGTTCTGGATTTTTAATAACACCTTATTTGTTTATCTTCCCGAAAAATGAATGTAATCGATTACTGAATGAAATGATTGTTAGTATATCTTCTTTTGATAATTTGTTTTTGATTACAATAGAACATCAACTCGCCATACTATATTTGTTTAAATATTTAGTTCAAACAAATTTAGTTACGTTTAGTAATACATTTCATATTCTAAGAATTTAAGTTATTCAACATAAATATAAATACAGGCGTTTATATCCGACATGATAGATTCCCGTTTAGTGATTTATGATTCGTCTAAAAATAGTTCATGCAGAGTCGAATTTGATTTTATGGGAGCGACTGACTATATTAATATCACCGTAGTAAACCAAACTGTACGGCCGGTATATACCGTTTGACATAACTGTTCGCGGCGGCAAGTATTTATTTTTTATTTACTATACAAAAGATATTGCTTCAATTATGTCTGAATTTATTACACATGATACATATTAAGAGTTTTAACCTGAAACTAATCCTTACTCATACTATTTGCATTCACAATTTTTTCTTTCTGTTATATTTATACACATTAACGTTGCATATATATATATATATAAAGGATAGAAGACTTTTCTGTAAATTTTTATATTTCTTTCGTTAATATTTTAGATCTTTTTTATAATCTTTTAACAGAGAAGAAAGTATATAAGATGAAAGTAAAGAAGCTACTAAAATGTCCAGATAAAGAAACGGCAAATAATCAAACTAAACTTGTGGATGAATTACCAATTCAGGACTATTCGTCCACAAAGTGTTCATTCTTTTCAAGCAATTCTCTACAAAATTCCATTCAAGGCATGAACGCTTGCAAAAAATTTTATCCTGAGAATATAGTGAGATATTTGAATGAAATTATTTTCTATATCATTTATTAACAATTTATTTCAATACTATCTTATTAATGATAATTTGTGTTAATAATAATAATTTCATCTTTATCGTTATAAAATGAAATGATTTTAAGGTGGTCTTTGCACAAAATGACAAAAAGTTGCAAGTTGTAACTGGAATGAAAGCTCTACAGCATCATAATGAACTGATAGCGTCATCAACTATGACATACATTATTTATCCTAATGGTATAAATCTAAATAAGATAAATTTTTTGTCATCAAGTTCAATTTAACTGAAATACAAAAGAAAATATATTTTAATACTTATATCAAATCTTATATCAAGCATTAGAATTTACTTTCTTCTGATTTGGTCAAATTTACATGATATAATATTATAAATACTATGTATAATTTTAATATGTATAATGTAGAAGCTTAATGTATAAAATGTAATTAATAATAAATGTATACATAGATAAATTAATTTAGTTTATTTTTCGACTATCAAATTAATTTCAATTCTCGATAATTAAAGAAATTTTAAAGAAGAAATTTTTCGATTTATCTTTTATATTAAACAAATTGCAATGACATGTTCTTAAAATTAAAATTTACAAACATTTATTTTCGATTTTAAATATATACAGACACAGACGCGCTCTAGATGCACACTATAACTTATTCGAGCACACTACATTACTTAACAATATTGATATTCCATAGAATTTCTCAGATCTAATTTCTCTCGCTTGCAATTTTGACAAAATAATTGTTATAATTTGAAAGAATATTTTTACCTTAATGGTAAAGCAAAAGTAATTAAACTTAGAGTTCATTAGAGTCATTTAGAGTCATTTAGTTCTAGAATACATAGAACTAAATGAGGTTTAAAGGATTGCATTTAATATATAGTGTATATTTTAATTAATTTACTATAGCATTAATACTATTGATAAATATTATTATAATACTATTATAAATGAATATTATAATATTTTAAACGCTGTACGATTTATTTCGTAATTCTGAAAAGAGCAGAAACAAAGAAATGGAAAGTTACAAATGTTATTTTCCATTCCTAAAAATAGGAGTAAATTGATTTTATTGAGATGCAACTAGTATTATTAACTAGTAACATCAAGCCTCATAATAAATATATCATATATAAAAATATCATATTGTTTGTCAAATTTATTACAAATAAGTTAAAAAGTTGCAAATTCACTTATATAGATCCAAAATATGCACATGTAAAATGATGTTATAAATTTCTTATATTGTTACATGCATCTATCAATATTTAATCAATAATAATAATAAGTATATCGCTAACTTTTCTTGAACATTTTTCTGAAAATATTTTTAGTTTTACGATTATAGCCTCAGTGATAGGTAGAATAGAAAATTACTAATTAATTAGTAAGGCGAAACATTTTCACGTATGCAAAACGCATAAATATTGAAAACACTCTTCGACTCCGTTATTACACATTGTAATATTTTACATAAAGAATACATAGCAGATTTGTAGTGAAACTTCGTATATTTTAGGATAATTTAAAAGTCCTAAAAATTTTAATATGAATCAGTGCCAAGCTATATAAAAAAAAGTTTAGTAAATAAATTATTATTAATAATTATATTATATAAGGCTATAAGACATCTATCTATAGTAGAATAAGAAATAGAAATAAATAAATGAAACAGAAAGAAAACTACAACATATTTGAGAACCGTTTTCCAAGATCAAAATGTTCGGAGAAAACCATGCAAGTTGTCGAGCGAATGATGAAACGGACATCGTTTCATCTTGTTCGCAGAGATTTATCTATCAAGATGCGCGCGTTTGTCGTATATGTATTTTTGTACACGAAAGAAAAAGAACAGCAGAGTTAGATCGATACGGAGAAAGATCAATGCATATACTATCTAGTAAGAAATCACGAAACAAATACCGAGAAATTGGTCTTTTTTTTTCAAACATGCTTGAGCACTTCACTCTATACATGGGATATATGGGATAAAGTAAGAAGATTTGCAAATGGTTTTGCATGCGACGAAAGAAAACATAATTCGAGCTCGCAACGCTACATGCAAGTCTTTCACGTTAAAACAATGGAATATTAATATCGATGACAGCGAGGAGTTCCTTCCTCTTCGACCTATTTTTGTCCACGTCATCCTCGTTCTTATAATGCTCGGGTTAAGAAACGGAAACGTAGAAAGCAGTTTCATCGATACGCTTGTTAGAGGGAAAATTGGTATTGACAATCTGATGCAGGCTCATTGATCGATCTGACAGTCGCCGCGAATATAATGCACCGACCGACACGGAAAGCTGTCCAGCAAGATCTATATCCCAGGATGTCAAGCAGACAACGTGCAGTAACGTGCACAAAAGAGCCTGGGGGAAACGAAATACACGAAGGCGTTTACGATATCAAAACCACCTGGGAACGCTGCTCTGAAATGGAACAAAACTTCGATGCTTCCTACTTTATTTCTTCTCTCTTTCCTTGTATATACATACAGGTTTCTTCTCTTCTACATAAAAGCAGCTCGATTTCTCGATTGCATCTACATCTCGCTTCTGCATACACATCGTTTCGATAAGGAGCTCATCCATGAGGAAGCGTCGGCTTTGTGAATAAAAACAAGAACATACATAGACACGAAACTCAAATTGAGAATCGGAAAGCCACAATAAAACAGGCTATCTCGCTTAATGGAATCATCGATGGCTAGGAAAAATTTCCTACGGAACTCTGAAAGTTTGTTTGAAACGTAAACTTCTCGCACACACGTTGCGATTTTCGAACCGATAGCTATATTTCTTGTATTAACCGTGTTACGCACTTTATTTTTATATGTATATAGATAGGTCAATAAATAATCTTAAAGTCAATGGCATACAAAAAGCTCAAGCAATAAGACACAAGCAATAAGCAAACCAACATTTTGAATTTGCTACTGCTTACATTATTGCCTTACGTTCTCTATTATGATTAGCAAATTCGTTCATGTTTTTTTAACGTGCGTTAGCTTTAATTTCGCTCTCAACAATCAGAGTAAAAATTAAGGAAAATTAATTATTTTCCAACAAACATTAAGTTATATGTAATGCATCTGTTAATTGTAATTTGCCATTCAATATAACGGCAACATAACACATTATATTACAGTTATATTGTTGAACAGGAATTAATTATTTTACATGTAACTTATGTGTACTTGGCGATTCACTCATCTATATTCGTATATTCCAGAAGAAATTTTTTTCGCATTTTGACGAGTAAAAAAATTTGAATTTAATCTCAAATATACGTGAATAAGAAAAGAAGAAAATCTTTTAAACTATAATATACCCAGAGAAAAGGTTGCTTCGATTTAAAGAAAATTTCTTTGCTACGGTTAAAGAAAAAATTTCTTTGATTTAAACATTATTTTTTTTAATCAAATAAATTTTATTTGATTTAAATCAAAGAAATTTTTTCACAAATTAAAAAAATTTTTTTCTTTAATTGTATAACTAAGAAACTTTCTTTAAATTGAAGTAATCTTTTCTCTGAGTATATATAACAGATGTTTCTTCTTTGCTCGTTATATGGAAAAAGAAGTAAATGTCTAAATGGCTACGCGATTTCAATATGTCAACAGATGTTCGAGGTTTAGCTCTCATAAAGGAAACTTTTAAAAAATAAAGCTTTTAAAAAATAAAAAATAAACTTTTAAAAAAAAATTTCTTGGTATATATAAAGGCAAAGTAAACCGGAAATCTCGTAGGAGTATGCCGAATTTACGCGGAAATGCATACACTTGGCAAATACATTGAGAGGAATATGTTTTACGACCAGATCAGAATCGTGATCGTATATTTTGCTACTAATAGAAATCAGCAGAAACTGCATTTTCTTCCAAAACAAGTTAATAAAATCAAATTTATTCATGAACGTTAATTAATACTTATAATTTTAGAAGGACAAAAAATTATCTTGTAATTAAAATAAGATAACGACATATTAAAGACAGGTGTACAGAATTTCAATAATTTTATTAATTTAGAAAATTTTTAATTATGATGAAAATCAAAATTAACATTTAAAAAGAGGAGATTTATTTTTAAAATCTTAGAGAGAGATCTTTTTTTTCAAAATCAAATTTGTTATAATTTATTATATTCTGTATATTTCACTGTATTCTTTATCTTAAAATTCTATTTCAGCATCACTACGGTTTTTTCATTCTATAAAGGTTAAACAATTTTTACAAAATGGATCTGAACAATCAATCTTTTTTTTCACATCTGTGTCTTCGTAAATAAAGTTTCTGATAGTAACTGAGTTTGTCAGACGGCAAATAGACACGATCCTGAGATCAAAACATTTCAGAAACATACGTGCTTTTCGAGCTGAGAGAACAATCGCGACAAATGCACACGCTGAGAAATTCTGACGGAAATGTCAAGAGAAGGAAGTCACAAAACGTAAAATATCACTCGATGACTCTCATTCGAAACAAAGAAGTGTTCTAAAAATATTCTTCTGTGTTCTCAGTAGAAATCACTTTTCATATACAGAATTCATGAAGTATCACAGTTCCAAGAGCAAACCGATCATTTAATGTTTATGTATTATTACATTTATTGTACAGTCCTCTATGTGTATATAAATACAAATAACAATGATTTACAAAGTTTTTCTCAACGTCTTAATGATTCTTATATATGTTTAACTCTCTCTAAAAAAGAATTGGAGAAATATTACATTTTTTTTTATTGGAAATAATATTACATTTATATGCGCAAGAGAAAAGAACTTAAAGTAGCTGCCGAAAAAAAGAAATTTTCGAAAGTATGAAGAAAAAAGTTACAAACATGGGAAATATCATCTGAATCGTTAATGCTTAAGGAAAGAAATCCAAAACTATCCAAACTATCATCGCCTGTACAATTGTTCATATATTAAACTGTTTTATTTCGACAAATCCCAAACTTCAGAAATCAAGCAAAAATAATCGCGAGATAAAATATGGATTAGAAAAATTAATTTAATTAAAAATACTCTGTTCAGCAAAAACATATCTGTCATAAAAGCGAGATGTGACGAGCATTTTATATGCATTTGCTTCATAAAGTTAAAAATATTAATTAAAAGTTTTGTTTTTAATTATTGAATGATACACACAATGTAAGCTTCGTGTTCATTCGCAGATATCTAGATGTTTTACGAAAAATTTCAATTTTTCAATATTTTTCAACGTTTCCGGTGTGTACAGCAAAATGCAAATTGCACAAAGCGAAATTATAATTTATGAATTTTTTTTATTCACGTCGACTTTTTACGATGTGATTTTCATATATGCTTGCATTACTAAATCTTTATCTACATTTATAAATACAAACAAAGATATAATTGAAGCTAAAAAAATTAATGTAATTACAACATCTATAAATAATCTGTTATTTCCATATTTAAATATTCAATATATTATATCTATATATAATTAATTTTATGAACATTATGTATTATTTTTCCTTATTTGATGATGAATTCTTTGTATTTCTTAAACTAAAATTGACAACTACGAGCCTCAGAAATTAATGGAATTATAAGCAAAAAGAGATTCATAAGTAAAACTCTCTTACATGTAATTTTAAATTTCCTGATTCAAGAAATACCAAAAATTGTATTATATGAAATTACATACCATCACAATAAAAGAAAAAAACGACAGATCAAAACACATTTACTCTTCATCCTCCATTTACCTAATCATGTGCCGAACACGTACAGTCGAGGAAACCGGTGATAGAGATTAAAAAATATGTCGCAATGGCACTTAGCTCAGTGGAGAGATCATTATTCACAGACATCTCCCATTTCCGCCTACCACCCGCTATACTCGGGGCCGAGTTCCGTCCACTCTTCCCGGCATTTATCGCCCACGGTCGTTTGTCCGCGTAAAAAGAATCATTAACACGTACAACGGATTTCTTATCCCACTACTGCACCCCATACCGTTATTTTGCCACGCTACCCATCCGCCTCATGGAATTTGCGACGGCACAACTTTTTTCCTCCGGCTTCATTTCTCTCTGTCTGCTTTATGCTTATACTTTGTGCTTATACTCTGTGCTTATACTCTGTGCTTAACGCATTCTTTCCGAAAAAATATATCATATTTTTATAAGTCATTTATTGATATACCTCTTTGTAAAGTATAATGGCAATAAGTATTCGAATTTCCAACAGCTAATTAAATTAATATGATTACTTTGAAAATTATTATTTAATCCGTCTATCATAATAATATTTTTATCTACACTGAAAGAAAAGATTAGCTGCAGCAAATTAGATGGTAATATATGGCATAGCATTTTTTAATTGGTTGCAACAGCCAATTTTTGATTGCTACAGCCAATTGTTAGTTATGTTAGCCTATCCGCAATATCAGTATAGAATTTCGATTGGCTAACGCAACCAAAAATTGATTGCTACAGCCAATTAAAAATGCTATACCATATTTAACCATCTAATTTTTGCTGCACCGATCTTTTCTTTCAGTGTACCGCCTATAATCTGGATATTTTTTGTCTGGCCTAAGTTTTTCTTACTGTTCTATCATAAAATATGGAAAAATTCATGGTTACTTTTTAATATTTCTATTACATTTCCAAATAGATTTTTTTACGCAAAAGATTATTTATTAAGTAAAAATTGATATTTGAGCAAAAATTAGAATGAAATTTTATTTGTGCTAAAAAATATATGGAAGATTAATATTGATGAATAAACAGTGATAAAATTTACACTTAATATTTACGCTTGATACTTACGATTTGAAAAGCATTTTGATGTTTGTTTTTGTAATCTCTAATAAAGAAATCTCTGTTATACTTCAGAAATTAAACTTGCTTTTTAAACTGAATTGTTTTTATTGACATCAGTAAGTTCAATTAGATTACATTGAGATTAGATTCAAAGAGCCGATAATCGATAATTAATAATTAAGAAATATATTAGAAAACATACTGTTTTTAGAAAAACCAAATTGTCCTTTAATCTTATTAAACTGTCAGTTTATCTTATAAAATATTTTTTATACAATTATGAGATTTATTATAAGTACAAGTTTGCATATAATTAATTCTATCTATAAAATATTTTCAAATATATTCTATAAAAAATAAAATATAGATTTGAATCATTTATTTAAAGCTTTATCTTATTTATATCTCGCGTACATTTTACGCTCGTTGCTTTAATATAATTCATCCTACTATTTATAACTGACTGTGGACAAAACAAGGGAGGAAATGCATTTAAGCCATTCCGGCAACCATTTAGAATATTCGCCTTCTTGAGTGAGTGGACAGAAATGGACCATTAATCCGTAATAATATATAGGAGGACTGTTATGCGTATTGCGAATATATGCGGATATAACGTTTCGCGATGGTTGTATCAACCAAGTTAAACGGAGATGAACCGCGGGTAGTAACATACCATCTTCCATAAATCCAGCCGTAAAAAAACCCCGTGATGCTCAGCCGCGTCGCAAACGACGCGGGAGAAATATCGAGAGCCAGCTGCACTCGCGGATGTTGCGGAGTTCGCTTGTCGCTCCTACATTCATGCAGTTCGTAATATCTACTACCTGGATGGTACGTAGTTACAACGACACGTCGAACTTGCCAGAAAGTTGGCCCGGAAACTCCCCGTTGTATCCTCGCGGGAGCAGTCCGGCTGCGGACCGTCGTTAAGTTATTTACTGCTCCGCGATTTTATTGAGATCCACCACGGCGTTAAGCTCGCTTTGCGCCAAGGCCGGCACTAAATCGTTTCTCCCGATGTTGCTACGACGTGCTCGCCGCTGGTCCATGGCACTGACGCTTTTGCATGATTCAAATCGTAAAGACGCCAGGGCTTTTGCGCATTTGTCAGTATTAGCAAAGACCGCGAATGATTAAATAATGCGATTTAAATGAGAAAAGTAGAGTAAGAGAAAAAGTGAGATACAAAGTGTAAAAAGAATAGGTATTAAATTACGGTTAACGATGCATTATCCATCCTGATTATGAACAGTATAGCTTTTAATATTTAACTAACCTTTAAAAAGGACCTTTTTATGCTAAGAATTTAAAAAATGTTAAGATAGATGTCAAGATAGATTTGCAAGATAAAAATATATTTTAAAAAATGCTAATTATGTCATAATTATCGTGTTCAAAATTATTAAACTCTATCAATTAGCATTTTTCTAAAAAAAAAAAAATAAATAAATTGCCTTTTTTTTTAATTTCTTGGAATTAGTTGAGATCCATTCGTGTATATTTTTTTGAAATTTATTGTGCAATTATTTTTATAAATACTATGCTAGTATGTCATAATTACAAAAAAAAAAAAGGGTCAACGTTAATACATTATATATAGATTGGCTTCTCATAAAGTCTCAATATTGATTCGATGGAATATTTATGGATCTACTTAAGGAAAAAGATCCTTAATTAAAAATGCATTTCAAAATAAAACTTGCAAACTTGTAAGTAAGTATAAAGGAATGGAAACAAATCCACTTGCAGAAAACTAGTAAAGTTTTTATCAAAAAGAATTTCAGAAATTATAAAACAAAAGGGAAACGTAATAAAATATTGAATATTGATAATTTATTAATAAATAAAATTATTAATAAATTTTGTTTTAACCTACATTAAGAATTACGAAATTTATAATATCCTAAAAATATCTAATAAATTTTGGATGTATATTGAAAATTGTTGCAGTTTTTCAAATTATTATTCAAGCAATTAATCAGCAATTAATTAATATTACAATTTTAAATGAATAATTAAACATATTTAAACGTAATGCAAAGCGTATTAGATTGATAATTAAGTTTCTAGTAGTTATAATTATTATACATTCGTAACCTTTGCAAATATTATCTTTATCAAAATAAATGCAAATTAATAAATGAAAGAAATATAAATACAGATTATGCGCAAGCGCAGTTTATTTTGATTACTGAACTTGTAAAGCGTGTAATAAAAGCGTTTGTACGTTAATTAAAAAATATACATAAACATAAAGAAACTAATACCGTCGTTCACGAATCACCGATTCGTACAGTTTATTATCCGTCGTAACAAACAGAGCAGTAACAAGATACCGTTTATGTCACTTAAAATTTGAATAGCTATTTTAACCCGTTGAATAGCTATTTTGTCGCTATGTTCATGTTGGCAAAATCCCATCGGCTCTCCGTCTTGAATACTGAAGATATAACGCAGAGGTAAAAAAAAAAAGATTAATATTCGCTTGTGGTAGTTTCGAAGCTTTCATGGCTGAACATTAATCGACCTTATGTCTGACTTGGGACGCTACATTGGTGAAAGAAAGAGATTACAGAGAACTGGTTACAACAGTTTCTCGATGATACCAGATTAACAGCAGAAACGTCGCAACCATGATGATTGTTCCCATGACCATTCTAAATCGTTCTCGGAAGAATGAGTCTTAACGAGTATAAACAGGACTACAACGCGATACAATCCTACAACAGTGGGACATGGCGCGATTTTATGCAAAACGACACGGCGAAAAAGGGGAACGTCGAGAGAATAGCGTAAGGATAAAACCTGGATTTTTATTCATGCTGCCGTCGTGTCGCCATATTTTTATGCAGCCGACTAACAGCGCTCGAGAGATTAATGGGGCTCGACCGGCGTTAAACGTCTTTCAAACCCGTTGCTGTTATTCTTAAAGCTCAGCGTTGGTAAAACGACAATTTTTATCTCGTTGCCCGCCAGGATGGAGAATGTCACTCTGCGGCAAGTCTCACATTGATTAAGTAAATAGGCAAAAATAGATTAAAGAGAATAGATAAACATAGAAATAGTATTTCGTGAAATATAGATACATTTGCTAAAAATTAAAATTATATTTAACTATAATAATGTAAAACTTAATTTAATTTAATTTATGATGGAGTTTATTATTAGTCATAGAACGATACTTTACATACTTCTATCATTCGAACGCTTGATATTTTTATATTTTCTCAAAATAATTTTCTAATGCGCTGAAGATAAAAATGCTTGATGAATATACAGCCATATTCAAAATTATTAGATAGAGAGCTTGTTTTATTTTAGTAAAATAAAAATCTACATGAATTAATTAGATATAAATAATTAATAATAATACCGTCCATTTCGATTTTGAAATGTTATCAATTGTTTATTTATATATATATATGATAATGGAAATAACGTGACAATATATACGATTAAAATTGATAATTGTCATTATATCATCAAATCCTATCCTTGTGTCGCAATCGCTGAATGTAAACATACGACATTATTTCTACATTCTTATGTACAATTGCAATCGTAGTTTATGTCAAATAATTTAATATTGAGTATAGCGTTTCGTTAAACTTTAATGAACGACAATATATACGGCCATTAACCGTCATGCGTAAGTAAACGCAGAATTTCATCATATGCATAGCTAGTGTTTATTGTCAATTATCGTGGCACATATGTAATCATGTATATTGTTAATATTAATGTATTTGCGTAAATCACTCCAACTATATATCATGTTTACACCCACGATATGTTTATTAACACAAAATGTTGTTCCAAGCAACAAATAATTCCCAAAAGTGTTTACGACACTCTAACTTCTTTATAAACTAATATCTAAAACTAATAATAACATGTTATCAAAATCAAATAAATACATTAAATTGAACGCCAGTCTGAATTCTTAACTTTAAGCTCAAGATATTTAGGGCTGTCAGTCCCGAATTAAATATATCATCTATAATTTTATTGAAAATAATTGTAATACGTCTGTTGTCTAATCTACAGATATGATATTTTTTTTTTAATTTCTAAAATACATCTTAACTGTCAAAGGATTTTTAACACGTGGCATTAAATCGAGGAATCGCAAACCATTATCACGCGAGCGAGTGGAAGATCTAGAGCTTTTCAGTCCATCTTCACATTATTCTCCTCTAAGGGCGATAAACGTCGATCACGATAAATCATCTGATCGCTAAAACATTAATACGAGCGCATATCGTCAGATCATTATATGTAATACGAGATAAAAGATTCGGATAAAAACGAAACTCGCTTTGTATTTATTTTCTCTATCGAATTACATTCTACATACAGAAAAATAAATATTGTATTTAAATATTATTTACTTGATTTAAATATTTTGAAGATTAATATACCTGCAAATTTATTATAAGTTCATCAAAGTATAAAAATTTTAAATTACTCCTCTAGTAAGTTTAATACCTACTTCAATTAAGATTAATAAATTTTTAAAAAATCGATATTTGCTTGTTATATAAAATTTTATATTTAAAAAAATTTATATTTTGAAGTATATATGATAATAAGTTTTTTCTTAAGATTGCGATAAGCATCATATTTTAAGATTTATATTATCAAGAAAATAGTCTTTGTTAAAAATAATCGGTTGAAAAAAAAAAGTTAATTTACTAAAAGCGAAAAAATATTATTTCCAGCATCGCTTTATTTATCGCTTTATTATTCTTCTTTATTGATGTCATTGGAATTAAATTATTAAGATATTGTACACAATTAAGTAACATAACTATGTACTATAAATAAAAGGAAAAAAATAAGATTTTATGAGAATATTTCTCAAGTTAATGAAATTAATTATTAAAATCCCGAGATATTATTTTGCATTTCAATATTTGAATAATAATGATTATCATAAATCTATTATAAAAGAAAGTTTATCATCGCTGCGAAAATTTTGTAAATTATGAACGACATCACGTTTCATGATCCAATATTAATGCTTTTATCGACCGCTATTTATTTACTATATTGTATAGTCATAAATTATACATTATCCTCTTTCGACTGACTTCGTATATTCGATATAGGGATTCTACTCCATCGAAATCGAAATTTCATTAACGCAACAACCGACAATTTTCTAACTTTGATAAAATCCTAAATTATTATTCCAATAAATTTAAACATTATTAAACATTATAAAATATAATGTTATAAACGCGCTATAATTGCAATATTATGTTATCCAATAAATAGAATTAATACCAGATAACAAAAAACTTCCTAAACATTTGGATTGATTATGAGAATTCATTTGTCATTATTTATATTTCGCGTGACAGAAATTGTTTTACAAGAGATCGTAATGAAGGAAATATAAAATGTCGACAGGAAGAAACATTGTGAAATATTTATCGCGGAGCATTCATTAGCCATAATACTTTAGCGTGCCGGAAAGTTGCTCACGCGTACATATTACATACCCTAGTTCCAGAATAAATTACGCATGCTTGAAAGTAAGTATCGTGATGACTGAGACATAAATTGTATTACGGAACAGAGATAATTAAATATTTTTAAGTGCTTTTACACTTTGAAAATGAGAACTGTTTAGAAATATAACGGGTTCACACGTTAGCTTATATATAAGAATCAACGCCGAAAGAAATGAATATAAGTTCACCACACAGTCGAATATCACGCAAGGATATGTTGCTCGATAATTTTAAGTCACGCTCGTCGCGTCGCCACAATACGAAAGAAGGAAATAAGCCGATTGCTCTGGATTGTTCCGCCGTATAATCCGTCTTATAAGCGGGAAAGTACACAACCAGTTGGCGATACCCAAAAAGTGGCATAATCCATGATGCCATTGCGCTCTCGCGGTAGTTGTATTCGCAAAAATCTCGAAACAAAATCTAGAGTAAATTTCTTGTTCGTGGGATCACGCGGATGCGAGAACTTTGGCCGCGATAACTTTATTTTCTCTATATTGTCGATAGATATTGCTTCTGGGGGATGGTAGGGTCATTCGATTTCGCTACAGTGCGAAAATCGAGACTTGTTATTGATCAAACTGAGTGCAACGACAAATCCGTATGGAATAGATGTTATATCCATAGTTATTAATCTATACGCAGTGGGAATCTATACGCCAAGTTGTTGCATCTACATGAGTGCATTATATGCATGAAAGATATTCGTAAAGCTCTCTTACTGATTGTGAGAAGCATAAAAATATAGTATTTTATATAGACTTGATTGAAATGTCAAGATGAGAACATTATGTTCTACCAGCAGGAAGCACGAATTATAACGTATAAGTGAAATCTTTTCAGCAATAAAAAATTAATAATAATTTTCTTTAACATCTGTTCTGAGAAAATTAATAGCTCCGTATAAAATTGCGTTCACTGGCCGATTTAAAATTGGCGGATTTAAAAAACTGAAAAATAAACTCAGACAAGAAAATGTAGTTCATGCAAATATTCTCCGTGCAAATATTCTCAAACTGCATGCTAAATTCTCGTCAAGCTCGTGATACATATCATAAATGATACTTCGCACGACGTGGAGGTAAGAAAGGCTCTTATCAACGGGAGAGAGCATCCGGCGGTAAACGACAAGTCGCGCATTCAGATGACGCAGTCCGTCTTCGGATAGATGTGGACCGACGTGGTCAGGAGAAAACGACTGTGTAATACGGAAAGCCACTCACAGAGTGGCGTATTAGAGGGTTGGTATGAGAGTACAAAGATACGTTTGCTGCTCTCCCTCGGGCACGCCTTATCTCCGTGAACTGCGGTCCGATGGGGGATGCGGATAAGTCGCGTACACGGTGAAAATGGCGCGAATGAAATAAATAAGAGTCAGTGAGAAAAAGCTACGGAAGATGGCCTAGAAGGGCGAAAAGAAAAGGGAGTGTGAGAAAGCGATATCCCCGGTAGTGGATAAGGAGAGAACGCAGCGTGGTAAATGCGAGACGCAAGATGAAATGGAATTTCTGTCGGTTAGGTTAGATAAACAGCCGCAATTTCGTTCGCGCGACAGAAGCCAACCCAAACGACGACGACTACGACTACGATGAGAGACGCACGTTTTTCCATCCCTTCGTGCACGAATCATTTTTTTTCCTTCCTCGCCGTTATTTTCGGAGCTTGCCGTTCTTTGCTTCGCTCAGAACACGACTTCTCTAGCACGGATCTTTGCACTTTATCTCTGCACGTTATACCATGGTATTGTTCCTTTTATTGCGATCAATCGATTCTCCTTTTCATCTTCCTTATTTTCTCTTCCTATTTCGTCTTCGTGTCATTGATCCCGTATCGTCGCTGAAAAAACAGTAGCTACCGCACGCAACGTTTTGTAACTGTGCAGGGCATGCATTTACCTTTCTCTGAATGTCGCAATTTGATATTTTCTTCTCATCTTCTTCAATTTCTTCTGTTCATTACTGTTTCTTTTATATCTGTAGATATAATCTTTTCCGTATCTTTTTTTCTTTATAGAAACTATATTTATTTGATAAAAGATTTGCATTGACTTTTGTTCTGCTTGAATGCTCAAAATTTTCATTTTTAGTTAATCATATGCCTCGTAATTATCAGATTTTAAGTTAAATGAAATTAATCATAAGCTTCGGCGATACTAACATATCAACATAAAAAAGTGTGATAATAACTCTGATGGAAATTAATTTAAAATGCGAGAAGTACATGGAAACAACAATTTTTCTAAAGTATCTAAAAATTTAGCTATATATAAATTTTAAAATAATTTAAAATAATTTGTTAATCTATCAAAATAATTATGTGGGACGCTCAAGCTATAATAGTTGCTAAAATAACAAAATTTTTTAGCATTACTCATGCTTGAGTTTCCTACATAATTATTTTTATGGTCTATCACAAAATTATTTTTAGATCTGTAGATATCTAGCTAAATTTTAAATTTTTTAATATTTCAGCAAAATTATTCTTTTTATATAAAAAATATTCGATATACGTGTTTTATGCATTAAATATTTCATAGAGACGACAAATTAAGAGCGTAGAATAATAAACGAATCACTGGGTAAATAATTCAAGTAATGAAAAGCCATCTGTAATAAAAATTGACTGTTTATTAATAATATTTCATGTAATATTCGCGTCACACAATTAATGTCAAAAGTGCTGTGCAATCGTCATATTCTGACTGATGATTAGTACATATGTGACTGTACTTACAATTTACAACATACAATTTTATGTATGTTATTTGTATTAAAATGGAAAGAAACGTCTTCATTTATTAAAATTCCATCATTTCATTTATTTTCAGATGCAAAAGTATTTAATAAATGATAAAGTGATAATAAAATTAAATGTTGTAAATATTTTTTCAATTCTGGTCAAATTTTACTCTTTAATCATTTAGATCTGATATATGACGGAAGCCCGTTCGATCAAATTAATTTGAAATATGAGAGAATATTTTACGTGAATTTATATTTATTGAAATATTGTTCAGCTTATATAAAATGTTAAATATTTTGTAACGGTAAGATAAAAGTATCAGACTACGCCTCATCTGGATAAAGTGACACATTCGTTGTGTTCACATTCGTTGATATTCTAAGAATGGATTTGGACACAGAGATAATTCGCGAGATTTATATCAATAATTTGAAATAAGAAGGATATTCAGCACAAATATACAATATTGAATGTTTCGAAAATGTAATACTTCATAACGTTAAATGATAAGAATTATTGTTTCTTGATATTCATATGCAATATCTTATTCAGTTACTTTTGTAAATTATTGAATCTAATATGCTTGGCATTTATCAGATTAAATATAATTTCGTTTTTCGAATTGAGAGCAAGAATCGTAAATAATCTTATAATAACGCCATATCTATCGTTTATAATTTTTATCGTTTATACATTTAAAACACAAGAGGATATACACTTGAATTTAATAAGATATTATTAAAATATTACTTCGGTTAGCAGGCGGCTCAATCTTTTATTCAATGTATTTCATGAGTATCTCAAAATACTTCTTTTAAATGATTGTCACGTCGAAATGATCGCGAATATTTAATTACACAGACTAATAATTTCTTATTTTAACAATTAAAGTGTCTAAGATATAGAATTGTAACGAATTTCCGAATAAATCCGCCAAATAAATATAGATATATTATAATCTCGGCGAACATTAGAAAAGCTCTAGAAAATTTATTGTATATATTTTCAATATGATTATATATTTTCAATATGATTATAATTTCTTATTCATATGGTGCAATTTAATTTTGCAGAAAATAATTTAGTTTTATTATAATCGCAATTCCTGATTTATTAAAATTATATTAATTTTTTAATTCTTTTCAGATAAAATTATTAAAGAAATCATGGATAATAATGATTGGAACATAATGGATTTACTTATATTAATACACTTTATCAAAATGGAAATCAATTTTATTCTTCATTTACATATTAAATTTGTATAATTCTTTTTAAATCAAATACTTTTAATTAGCATTCAACATTTTTTTAAAAGAATTAAAAATCCGTGATATGCAAAATTTATTATGAATATATCGTATAAGTTATTATTATACATTTACCTACATATAATACAATCCATAAAATTGTATACCTATCAAATTATTATAAACGATAAGAGTTTCCATTTAAAGGCGCTTGAATAGAATTGTTATCTCGGACAATGCTGACGCGAGTCCACAAAGTAGCACGCGAATGCGATAACAGTCTATTCATTGAAATAAAGAACAGAACATTCGGCGGAATATTACACTCCTTACATTTCGATGAATAGACACTATATATGACATATATTATTTCTGTAACACTGTGTATTATGTTATCATTATTATGTTCATATTATTGACGCTGCGTAATCGCGCAACGGTTGGTACCCGCCGTGCCGCGCCGCGTCATAGATTGTGCGCCACGTCATAGGTCACATCGCTCGGTGTTTATAAGGAAGGTCACCGCATTATCATTACCGTTCCGACACTCGAATTGATAGGTAGCCGACCATACCGCTTCGTACATAATACTGTTACACCGCGAAATGCGTCGCGATGAATATTACGATGATATTAAAAATTTGGAAAGATATATTGTTCCTTATTAACAATTAGATAATTCATCTACGTGATTTAGTAAATGCATCGAAATGTTTATCGTACTGTAATGTTGCTTAGCAAACGCTTTGTGCGTTTATTCATAAAGCTTTGTTAGAGAGAAGAGAAGATCGAAAAAATCAAATTAATAATAATGATTATCTTTCGAAAGATACTTGAATTCGGACGCATTCTAATTATTCACATAATTAATGCAGTTTGTACATAATTAATAATATTTAATTTAATTAATTTTTCGCTTTCGTTTGCATGATTGGCATGCGAATATAAAAATCGAGCGTAACTTTAAAAATTTGTCGACAATAATAATAAATCTGTAATAGAACCTGTAAAAGAAGGAATATTTCTCTTTCTTTTCGTCCTATTTAATATCCTAATATCTTAATTTTTTATTATAATAAGAGATTCTTTTCTATCTGTTCTGAATTTGTTTTGCAGTGGTGGCAAACTAAATGTGTGCTCGACTTATTTTTAAAAGTGAAAATAATTGTTTAGTATTATATATAGATAAGAGTATTACATATTAAGATTATGCGTTTCGCGGGTTTCTTCCGTGCCATTCCAAGAATGCCATTCTAAGAATGGACATGGAAGAAACCCGCGAAACGCATAATCTTTATATAGAAAAGATCCATGGAGGTCTCAAGAATAGTTTATTATATTTTATGATGATATCATCCCTCTCACGGGTACACCTTGACGTGGTGGGAGGGCTCAGTATCCCGAGGATATACACGAAAAGAATGATTTTTCTCAAGTATCTAAAAATTCGAATCTATTTGAATATATCTAGATATATCTAGATAAATTTTTAGATATTGAGTAAAATCATTTTCTTCGTGTAAAAATCCAACGATGGAGAAGCTAACGTACCCTCGTCCGCCGATTTAATTGAGAGTAAACGAACCGCAGCCGGTTCGTCGCGTCGCGCGTTTGCTTCGGGAGTGCCGTTAAAGTTATCGGACTAATGGACTTTTAACAAAACCCATTTGACAGAATTCTATTTCGGCGATGAAATCATATCTGCGACGTTTCGACAGGAAAGCGAAACTCTCATTGAGACGTTGCTGAGGTGATCACGATCACTGCAACGCTCTCACGCCAAGTGCTCCGGGCACGAGGTGATGCCGGCCGCGTAATGTCACGCACTTCGTGATGTTGTGTTCGCGCGGTTTAGCAACTACTGTTGCTGTGGGCTAATTGAGGACGCGCTCTGTCTGTTGATTAACAGTTCGGCCCTTAGCGGTAAGAAACAATCGATCGACTCGAATTCTTCTCTGGGCCTGTATTCGATAACTCGAGTTATGCAGTCGTTATGAGCATATAACGATTGCATAACGAGTTATAGAATTCCGCCCTGGTGGGTCGCCCAAAAAAGAGTTGTATAACTCTGATCAGGGCGCTTATTTCTCTGTCATTATCTACCAGCCTAAATCACGTTTAATCTGATTTGGTCAGAGCCTAGCTCTAGTAGTTTTTTTTTAAAAACTAGCTTCGTGACGAGGGGTTGGATCCCTTTCCTGGATTGTCTAGATTGTTAGACATTCGGCAATGGTACCAACTTTACTCTTATTAGAGGTACTTGTCACGTCTACCAGTCTCTTGGAATCGCTCGAGGTATAGCACCACTTGTGTCCCACTAGAACTAGCAGTTAGGGCGTATGACTGAGTCAATTTTAAACATGATTTTGCGTAAAACAGAGGTGACGGATTCGATACGATCGATTTCGTCTTCTTTCGTATGGGACTTAACCCTTATTCAGCATTCATCGTGTGTTTCGCAAGTACTCGTCGACGTGTAGTGTTGATTCCACCGATCGAAATGGCAATCTCATCATAGGTTTTGTAAACGTAAATATCGCAGTGTCGCGCGAAAGACTTTTACAAATAATTAGTCCGCGCGCGATTATAGTATATTATTCGCGAGTGTTTTACGCGAGTGTCCTGTGCGAGAGGATGTCAACCCACTTCTGAGAGGAGGAGGAAGTCTGGAAAAGGTATCGGGCACCGGCGGAGCAACCTTGGGGTGAGTATCATTTCTTATCTGTATAAAATTAGTATTTTTTTCTTATTGTTAGACTGTTTTTATCTTGATAATTTAATAATTAGGGAGAGAGAGAAAGAAAGCATCTAAAAAATTTAAAGAAGTTTATTCTTCTAGAAGTTTATTCTAAAGGATTTTTCGAAAAATAGATAATTGTATTATATACTTATATTCAATTTACGCTATACTTTTTATACACGAATTGATCTAAAAGCTAAAAAGAATCTTTCTGTTTATGCAGAATTTTGTTTAAACTTTCATTATTGTTGTTTTTGACAACTATAAAAATAAAGATTTTTTTACAACATACACGGATGTATTTCTCTTACGTATTCTTTTTTTGTATTAATAGACTCTATATTTACGTGATTAATTAATTCTCAGTTCTATAACAAAAATTACAGGAAAGATTCCATGTAAATTAGGGATGAGTGTATATATATAGTAAATATTTATATAGTAAATATTTAATTAAAAGGTGAACGAAAAATTCATTGCGCTTAAGAAATAAGAAATTATTTTTTCAATTAATCATTTTAAGCGGATCTTTAATTGAAGTTTATTCTTATATGTTACAGTATCATCGTTGCTGAATAACTCCGTTCATTACGCATCTGATCGATAAGTGAGAAAGAAGTTTTTATTTTAATATCACTACATTAAAATAATTAATTTCGAAATATCTTATATTTAATCTTTAAAGGACAAAAGTTTATCTTTAAAATCTTATAGCTTTTCCTCGAATAAGATTTATTATAATTCATCAATTTTTTTTATTTATTGCTTTAAAATATGATTTGTTAT
>NW_017259351.1:1373688-1400596 GCF_001594045.1 Atta colombica
TTCGTCAATATAAAAATATTATATTATTCTCATATAAAGTATATAACGCGGAAGGTAAAAAATTCACGCGAACAATACGCACAATAGTGATTGTACATACAAGTCACCATGGTCTCACGTCATTCATTGTGAATACCTCATCTGACGACTTCATCTGAATACTTAGTGAGATTAAAATTGCAATCGTGAATACGGATTTACAATACAGTTCGAATAAATACAAATATATACAAATCATTTTTTTACGAATTTTTTATAAATTAGTTTGGAAAAAAAATTTGTCTATTATTTTTGAAATGATTATAGTTTCTCTTTTATGTTTTTATGTTGTACAATTTAATTTTGCGGCAAATATTTTATATTTTTTGATTAGTAAGATTCTATAGATTCTATACAAATTTTTTCGCTTATTTTCTGAATTGTTACTTGCAATATAATTAGATATATCAAGAAATTACACAGATAACTTATGTAAATATCTCACGCAAATATCTCATGCGAATATGTTACACGAATAAGTTACGGGAATAAATCACGCGAATGTCAATTATATTATATTTTAATGAACGTTTGCATTTATCTTTCGCGATTTGTACGACGCACACGGATTTTACAAACGATCATACGTCTCGCAATCGTCTCGTGTTAATGAACATTGAAAACTATTTTTGTGTACTAGCGCTGATTATGAACCGATAAATGTAGAAGGGTGTATCTCCTTCTTCGATCTCTGGCTGCACTGCAGTCAGAATAGTTATGGACAAAATTAACGGAAAGGCAACCTGGTTGGTAGAAAGAAGAAATCCATTGAAGATAGAAAGTTATAAATGATTCACGTAGTAGATACATGTATGTAAATACATAGTCCTTCTGTATTTACGTGTGATGGCATAATAAAAGAAAATTAATGCGATCGATATTAAAAATTAAATCGCGATTAACACATTTTTCTCTAAATCTCGAGTGATATATTCCGCTAATTTAGTCAGCAAATAAGATTCATTATAAGTCGTGAGTTAGAAATCATACTGGTTCAGTAAGTAAGTCACGCATTCTATAAACGATTTTAATTGCATTTAATATGAAAAATTGCATAAGTGCAAATTAATAAAATTGTAAAAATAAAAACGCGTCAACTGGTAGACTAGAATTTTGAAATCACTAAGAATATTACAAGATTATTAAGCAAACAGAAATCAAGAAATCTCAAGAAAGATATTAATGCCCATTTCCACCAACATAGATTAACTTTAATCTCGGTTTAACTAATTCTAAAGATTAGAAAAAGATAAAGAGTAAGTTGAACCAAGGTTAAAGTTAATCTACATTGATGGAAATGGGTATAAAACTAGTAGAATGTTAAGATTGCTAAAATATTAGAAGTAAGAGAAGATTTAATTTTTCAGATAAAATTAATTTAATACTTTAAATTCATTTTAAAAAAACATTTTACATTTAAAATCTTAATTTTAAAAAATTAAATTTATCTTTTAAAATCACTTTGTGAGAATCACTAATTGTAAGTAGATACATTCGTAAATTATAACGGGACAGTCCACTTCGTTTTGATTAGATAAATTCATAGACTCCACGTTATAGATATTTATAAAAAAAATTAAATATTATAAATATAATTAAAGAAATTATAAGCGATCGTGTTTTTCTCAAATTCTTAAACACGACTGCCCCAACAAAAAGGCTTTCCCTTATGTCAAGTAGATGTTAGCAAATACATGTTTCATACTAATGGAGAAAAGAAATAATTTTCATTGTAGAGGGTTATTTCTCGTTGAATCTCGCGAAATCCATTCGCAATGTCTCATTCGGTATCACGTTGAAAATTATTTGTTGCAGAGCTAGAGTGAATCTCGAGTTTTCTCAGTGGTTGCTAGAAGCATTGATTTCCGCAATAAACTATAAATGACAAAAAAATCTCTTAAAATCGAATCACGAAATTAATTTTTTTATAATACATTCTATATATAAAGTTTTCTTCTTTTTGTTAAATGTTTTTCCATTAATAACAGTACAGTAGTATTTTCTGTCTTTTAAACTGCTAATATCTTAAGTAAAATGTGTAAGGATATAGCGATTATAGATACATAAAAATTTTCGTAATTTAAAGTAAATTTGCATTGTAATTGCGCATACAAAGAATATAGTTATGAATGAATATATTTTAATAAATAATTAGTAATTATTTTTCTATTTCTAATCTAATTTTTCTATTAGATAATCATTTCTAGGCAATGGACATCTTCTGTTCTGAAGACTAATTTTAAGTTTGAAATTCTCAATAAATTTAAAAAATATAATAAAATACATATACAATCTGTAATTTCGTTTTTAACAAATTTTAACTTTTGCCAAAACACAATTCTACAACTTCATTTATATTTTTTAAAATATTTTATCATGAACGAAGATAGAATTATAAATGTGCGGTTAAAAAAATTCGAGATATATCGAATAGATATCCCGATGTCAATGCGATAACAAAAACTTAAATTGTGTGTGTGTGCGTGCGTGCGTGCGTGCGTGCGTGCGTGCGCGTGTGTATATGTGTGTGTGTGTGTGTGTGTGTGTGTGTGTGTGTGTGTGTGTGTGTGTGTGTGTGTGTGTGTATGTGTGTGTGTTTTAGAGAAAAGTAGAAAGCTGATAATTGTTCATTTTATGCAAAAGATTTGAATGGAAATTTTTTTTTAATCTCGTTATTTTGATTTGTCTCGAACAGTCTGAACCCGAGAATAATGAATATTCACATAATAAAAGCGCATATATTATACTTAAATATATTCATTCATAATCACTTTTCAACGGACATCGTTCTATCTATTTATTCAATGAAGACAAATGTTTCTATAATAATGGATAAACACAGTTTTGCTCATAGATTTTTTCTCGCATAATTTCAGATAACGATGATAGAAATGATTAGATTTATCACGAAAATTTGTGAATTGTATAATGTTTGTATGTATAAAGTTTAAAAAGCGATAACTGCCGTTAAATTGCTGCAGAAATCACCATTTTCATTGATAATCTAGACGATCCAAGATTTATTACCTCCTGCAGCGAAGTCCCTGACGTTCGACAAGTCGCTTAACTTTTCTTCGCGAATCGATCCGCAAGACTCAACTAGAAGAGCATGAGTTCGCCTTCCATCATAAAGATTGTTCTTTTCTGTGTCGGATACTAACCACTCGAGAGAGGGACTTTGATCTGCCAAGTTGTTGAGTTAGTTATCCTCCACTGAACGCGACGATAACGTGATTTATTGCGATATTTAGGATCCATCAGACTAGAAAATGAGATGGATTATGTTTTGTAAGCAGTCGTTCTATTGATCGTTTATTCGATATCAATATTCTATACAAAAAGAATCGTTTTCCGTTAAATTATATCAATACGTAAATGAATAAAAATAATGAAAGATTTGCTTCGATTATAAAAATTGAAAATGAATATCGCCAAGTATATCATCGATGAAGTTTATTATCGACGCGATTTTTTGTTAGCATTATTTTTACACCGCGATTTTTTTAATCTTTAAATAAAACAATGTAAGTTAATAGATTTTGTGAGAAATTAATTAAATAAGTAATTATGGTAATTTATTCGATGATTAAATTGCTTTGAGTTTAGATTAAGATTATTTCATATCAGCAATATTTGTTCCATCATTAAAAGTATATCCTTATGTAATTTTAATGATTTATTCCTGATTTATCTTTTAGGACCACTATCTTACAGGTAATTATTCAAGTCCTTAGTTTTTTCATTCTTTTATCACTAATGTTCTTACAGTTTTACATCTCTCTTGTCCCTATCTTCCTGCCAATCGCACTTTGTCTCTCTTGTCCTCCTTATCCTTCCTCCTCTTGATTTATAGTCCTCATTGATCTTTTTCACAAATGAAATCTCGTTCTTCGTTTACGTTTTTATAACGCTTTATTCTACTTTCATTTTCCTTCTTTATTTTTCACATATGTAAACAATCTTGTTTTTTTTTATATTATTGATATTATTGCATTTGTTATAAATTAAATGAGAGCGATTATATATTCAAGTTACTTGAAAATTATAATTTTTAATGTTGTGATATACAGATTATTCGAATCAAACGATTCCACACGATACATTTTTATTCAACAAATTTTCACCTGCAAACCTTATTTGCAGAATCTGTTACGGTTACTAAATGGAAACATTTGTTACGAAACACGTAAAACAATCTTTTGAATTCATTTCAGTTTGTATGTTCAGAAGACTAAGATATCTTTGGATGAACGCCTACGTGGTTTATTTGAGAATAGCAATATTTCATGTGGCATCACTAATGATAATTTTTATGTTCTATAGTAATATGATAATAATTGCAAGCAGAATAATTGCAAGCCTTTTCGCATTTTGAATGTTGCCAGACTTAATATAACTAGATTTGTCACATTCCCATACAACATAGAAGCTTGCAAGATTGTTGTAATGTTTCCAATGTTTCTGCAATATTGCTGGAATGTCGCTACGATATTCTTGAAATCGTCTGTGTTGAATAGGTTTCTAACTATATTGATACTTATATTTAACTATATTTCAGATAGCAAATATACAATTTCAATATCTGAAAAAATTTGTGATACAATATTAGAAAAATTCAATAATGTTTAATTACTCTAAATAAAAAAGCAATCAATCTCAGGAAAGTATTACTATATTATATCTATCTTACCAACTTTCGACTTTATTTCAGTCATAAATTTCTGAATAACTCCATTAAATGATTGATTTAAAGTTTTGTTGATTTTGTATATCGTAGCAAATTGTACACACATTTTGTGAGAAGAAAGAAAAAAAGGGAAGGGATATTTTTATCTAAAGTGCAAAAAATATAATAGAAAATAATAAAAATATTGAAGAAATGGCTATAGATAATACATTTTGATTCAAACCGGTACATCTTTGATTGGTATAAAATTTTTTGATTCTGGCACTATTGTATCTTGTTCTTTTCATTCTCTCTCTACTAGTCTACTTAATGACACATGTAACGCGTTTCTTCGTCTATGATTGATATTGCCGCCCTACATTCCCATGCTTGTCTCTTCTTTCTCTGTTCTCGTTCGTGTAAATCGGAATTTCTTAGCAATTTACATCCCGCGAACCATTCTTGGCAACAACCGAATACTATGTCTCAGCTATGCGACACATGCGCACAACTTTTGGCTTTCATGTCTCGGTTGCACGTTCGCATAGTTCTTTTTGCTCGCTTGTGTACATTCGTGAACGTATACGGAAGTTGCTAGTGATATTTTGTCGGAGACTGGTTGACAAGGAACGGATTTTCACATTCAAGCGTTCAGTTATTCAGCGTAAAATGCATTGACGAGTGCAACGACCGTTGCACCGTTTTGTTTTCGCGCATTTTTTCTTGACATGATTCGACTATTGAAACTATATGATTCTCTTGTTACATTCAAGTAGATATGAATAACTAAATAATTTAATTTTTTAGATAAATTTTAATTTTAATTTAATGCAATTAATTAAATTTATCCTTAAAATTATATCATAAGAATCATATAAAATTTAAGGTCTTACAATTAATTTAATAAAATAAATTAAATTTGTCTTTTAAAAATCATATTTTATTATCTATTAAATACATTTATTATTAGAAATAATTAATAAACAGGTAATTTAATAGGTTACAATTTTAGAAATTAAATATGTTACATACTTTATAAATATTAAATAAAATATATACGTATTCTTATAATGTCAAAAATATTGATTAAAACTAAATTTAAAAAAACTTTAACTCAATAATGATTTTAAACTTTCAAAAATTGATCATATTTTAACATATTAATTCTTTAATTTAATATTAATTCTTTTTTAATTTCTCTTTTTCCTCAAACATGGGAAATACAATACATTATATCTGTGAAACAAAATACGATATCGAGAAATTAAAATAATTGCAGATTGTATGTATCGTGAGAAGTTACAATAATATGTAATTACATATAATATGTAATTTCTAATATGTAATATACATATGTATGTATAATATATTATTTTTTTCTAACGTTTCGCAGATTTCGTACAAACATCATGCTTCTGAAATTATTTATTTTTAATAGAGATATAACATACAAAAAGTTAATACAATATTCTTTAATGACAATTATAGCATATATACATACTATATTTTTTTGTCTCATCAATAAATCGGAATAAATCTGATCCGAAGAATCTGAACAAAACGATGTCACATTTTGCTCAATTTTCTTTCCGTGGCTTGAATGCAGATATCTGGAATTTACGTATTTGAATCTGCGTCTTACGTGCACTACGTGTAAGATCAACGAAAATACGTCGTATACTCGTGAGAAAAAGTTGGTAGATCAGGCGGTAATCTCGGTATGACTTTCGAATAAACGTTGTGGCACGTTTATGGGATCGTATTGTTCTTTATAATACTTTCGCGTATGTTCAAGATTTCCTTCATCTCTTCACGAGCCATTTATCAGACATATATTTGCCATTGTACGTAACTGCGCATACGAAATGCTTCAAAGAATTTCTTGCTTGGACTGTTTCATCGTGAGTATTTATTTTATTACGTAAATATCGAATGAAAAATGTAAAATAATAATAAATCGAAGAATAATATTCTTCAATTTCTCTCTCGTATATTCTTTTTGCAAAAGTGATTCTTAACGAATAGATCAGAATTCAGTATGAAGTAATGCTTTCCATTAAATGCAAATTTAATATATCGAATTGAAGAGAATTGAATGTAATAATTTAAAGAGGCTAAATAAAGCGGATAGATTTCTATCAAATATGGTAGAAGAACCAACTTTTAAAAATGAAAAAAAAATTTATAATTCATAATCTCATTTAAAAAAAATTTGCTCTTTTTCGAAATAAAGATAAACAACAGGTAAAAATCATTTATCTATTAACAATATAGAATTTATTCTTTATAGAATTTATTATAGAATTTATTCTTTACATTACGAAGAATATCAAATGAACAATTGTCTAATAACTTATATTCTGTAATAATTTTATGAACAGAACTGAAATCCAAACATGTGTCTTTCACAAACATGACTCGCAACCAAAGAAAAAGTGCTACTTAGTCTTGGCTGATGTACTTTCGCTCAGCAAGCTTTCCACCTCATCGCACAACGAAAACTTCGTGCTCGTGAGAACTTTAGAGGCCGTCGTAGCCCTCAGGAAACTTTCACGGTCAGTCCACGTATTCGCGGTTGAATCGTCCGTCCGTTCGTTAGCCAACTCCGTTATCTCGCGTCCCACTCGCGAAGTGCTCTTTCGGACCACTCTTACCAAAAAAGCTTTCCGTGTTCTGGGTAAACGTTTTTACGATGACCAGATGTCCCGACCGAGGTTGATTAACTTGCACGACCGCTCGCTGTAAATCGAAACCACGAATATATCGTACAGTTTCATTGGCAGTTACGTTGCCAATCCGATGTGTTCTCGAATGAATCAAAAAGATCAAATTTCAGGAAAGTTCAAATGTTGCTATTTTTAATTTTATTGAAGCAATAAAAATTTATTCTATTGTGGGGAAAATCAAAATGGTATTTCTACGTCTTTTATATATAAAGCTATTTATCCAAGAAAGAATATTTTTATTGAAGTATCTATAAATTTAATTAAATACAAATCTGAAACTAATTTCGTTGGACTTTCAAAATAATTACGTATAACACTTTAAACGTTGATGATAAATTGTATTTTGATATAGCAACCAGTTTAAATGCCTTACATAACTATTTTGACATTCAAACAAAATTATTTTCAAATTAATTATTTTTAAATTATTTCTGTATCTAGCTAAATTTTTAAATATTTCAACGAAGCCTTTCTTTCCATGTCGACTTTACGCTCTTTATACTCTGACTCAATAGATAGTCATTAATTATCCAGTGACATACTTGGCACTAATAATCAGTATAGTTCAATTAAAAAAGGAGAATGTTTGAGCATTATATAACTAAAATATTAATATTTTAATTTCACACATTAATTTCAATCTTCCAACTATATATGCTTGAATTTAAGCACTACTAAAACAAGGTTAGTTAGAACATTTATTAAGCTTAGTTAGATCATATAATAAAAATAGGCTTAGTTAGATCTCACATTTAATTCACTGATTAATGACATACTTGGCACTGATTAGTGATGACTATTAGTGATTATCCACTGATTCAGATTTAGAGAGTATAAATGTATAAAATTAAAACAAAATTTAAAATGATTGAAAACCGAGAAGACTTGCATTTACATATTTTGTGCATCAGTCGATAAAGGATCTTGCAAAGACAAAAGATCTTCTTAGTCTCATCATGCATTATATCGTATGCTACGAATGTTATAAATTATTCAGAAGTGACAAAGCCGTGCGCTGTCGTTTGCGCTCCTGAAGCTCGGATTACCGTGACCAAGACGCTTCTTTATCAGAGCTTCCTTTGTCATTAGCGAAATATTCTCGCCTGGTTTCCAATACGGGACCCCTTCAAGACATCTCATTCTCGGCGAAACTTCATTATTCACCCGCATTCTTCACCTTGACGTTGTCTTTGAACAAATTTGTCACAAGAGGACATCCTGTCTAAAGGAGTAACACACTTAACGGATCGTTTGTGAATCAAAGATATATCAGATGGCGATTTTACACTTTAAACATGAAAATCTTCTGAATATTTTATTGTTCAATATTACGGCATAATAAGGCGCTCTTTTATCTCGATCGAAGAAGGGAAGAAGTTCTCGTGGAACGTCAGTTATCGTGGAAATTCGCGAATTATTTATTCCTTCTCCGGAAACT
Source organism: Atta colombica (assembly GCF_001594045.1). Taxonomy (NCBI): domain Eukaryota; kingdom Metazoa; phylum Arthropoda; class Insecta; order Hymenoptera; family Formicidae; genus Atta; species Atta colombica. The sequence goes on from NW_017259351.1 coordinate 1,382,558, forward strand.
CATTCAACACGAACTGTTAGATTTGTGCTTTTCAAAAAGCTAAATAAAATTATCCTTCATCATCACTTATAATTAAAATAAAATTTTTAATCAAGAGTCTTCAATTTCGGGCGATGTAACGAATCTATAACGACATTAAGACGGATTAAAGATAGAAAGAATAAAAAATTGCGCTGTGTCGACAAATTCGGTAAACCCAAATCGACTCGTAAATGCAAATATCCGTCTCACCCGTCACAGCAACAACAGAGATACAAACTGGATTTTTCCACCCTTCGTGAGGCCGCCATTCGAACGGCGAACTAACAAAAAATTGCTGCGCGCGTCAGCATAAAAATCTGTTCCGTGCGTCGAAAAAGGTTGCACCACGATGGTACCAAAATAAAAAAAATAAGCCGTAATAATCGACTCACAATATGAAATTTCCTCTCGTTCGTGCGGCGCAACAACAGACGTGTGCCATTGAAATTTTTGGCTCGATTTTGCAACTGATTGACAGAAATCTGGTAAAGCTACATCGAGCGTAAATGTACCACATGAAACAGGATTAATCTGGTTATGGATTCTCTCGCGATGTCTGATGCAAGGAGCGAGTTCGTTTTACCGGGGAGAAGGGGGGGGGGAGAAGAGGAAGGGAAAGGGAAATCGCTGGTATTCTTAATTGAAGCCAAAGTGGAAAGATCACAAGCAAAGCTTGCAGCAAATCTGATACAGCTCAAGCGGGGACGATTCATCTGACGGTGCTGGCAATTAGCGTAACGCAATTTCGCCGCACGACGCAGCCTTCGATCCGCGACACGACGCGACGCGACGTGATCGCGGATACACCCCGATTCTGTAATCGAATCGCTCGCGTTGCATCCGCAGCGGAGAATCAACGCTATAAACTAATGCCGCTTGTACCGGAGACGGCCAATGCGATTATCCCGGCTCTGTAACCGGAAGGCGAGAGCCGTCGAGAATCCGATTAGAGTGCTCTAAGCGTGATCCATTGGGAACAGGTGTCTTCGAGCGTGATGATTTATAAATGACGATAAAACGGCCGAATGAAGGCTGGTATTTGGCGATCGAAACAGCTTATGCGACTCTCGGGAGTAATCGATGTAATACCAGAGACGATTTGGACAGTTTTAATATTCCCTCCCCCCAAAAAAAAAGTTATTTAAAACAGCGTGATACATATTTTATATACTCAAAGTTTCAATAAGTGCTATTTTTGTAAAAAAAATAACATCATGAACTAATTGCTTGCTAAATGCATTTAGCTGTTGAATATTAGTTCTTTGTATATCTGAATTCAAAAAACATACAAAATGAACAAAAATTAATTAAATTTTAATAAATATTTGATTGGAATCTTTATTTGTTTGCTCTAAAAAAATTACCATTTATTTTTGAGTGGTATTTTAATTAAAATAATAACAGCTATTAACGTTATTATTACATGAAAAAAATAATTTTCTTGAAAGATTTAAAATTTTGCTGGATATATATCTGAAAATAATTTGATTTGACTGTCAAAATAATTATATTGGAAACTAAAATGACAATACTGCAAAAAATTTAATATTCTAGCAATCAGTTTGAGTTCCAACAAAATTATTTTCAGTTTTCCATGCAGCAAAAGATTTTTTACCAATCGTTATTTCCATGTAAAATAATCGATCAGCTAAAGACAGAATCAAATTAAAACTTACACAAAAATAAATTTAAAAAAAACGAATAAATTTTTATGTAAGTAAAAACTTTTTTGACATGACATGATATTGTGACGTTTATTTTCTCATGGAAAATAAATATTAATACAGAATGCAACATTTTTGATATTCATATCGCGACATTCACTTGCACACGAAAAAGATAAGATATTTTGCTGAAAGTATCTACAAATTTAGCTACATACTTAACTAAAAAATTTTGTCGTATCAATTAAAATAATTAGTGAAAAGTAAAAGTAGTGAATAGTAAAATGATTAGTAAAATAATTAGTGTGAGAGATCAAATTGAGTTGCTAGAATGTCAAAACTTTTTACAATATTATTCAGCACGTTTGAGAATTTTACGAAATTATTTTGATGGTCCAACACAAAATTATTTTTAAATCTGTTTCTAACTTTTTATTTTTATTAAAATTATTTATTAAAATCGTTTTCTACGAAATCATTGCTAAACTCGTTAAAATCACGCGAACCATCTCAAAGGCAACAGAGCAGTGCAGGTCCCAATGCGATTCGAGTATGATACAAGATTACACGAAAGAACTACAGAAGTATGGGATGACGCCAGAGATCGAAGTCGAATCGTCCCGTTGACTTCGGCAATGCGCAACGACCCAGATTTTTGTACCAGCGTCGTTCAAAGTTCATAAAAATCACCAAGCAGAAAGTGACAGAATTCGAAAGACGTTATCAGTTCGTCGTTGTCGTTTACAAGTTTCGCGATCGACACAGCGTCAAAGATGTCTTCGGTAAGAGTAAAGGGAAAAGATAGGGACACATATCTCGCAAGAATACGAGGGCGTTTCTGAACTTCTGTCGCTCACGTAATGGCCACTCTCACCAAAGTTGTCTTGATTTTTCCCCCCATGGAATTTATACGTTGTTACATTCACACTTTCGTCGTGCTATCTTTACCTTTGCAATCCACCGAGATTTTTCTCCGGTGCGAAATTGAAATTTCCACAGGGTGGATATAAACGTCGCTTCTGCTGGCATTCTATTTGCATATATTTGTTATACGAAGAGTTGGATATAAATAAACGTAGATCTTTGCTTCAATTTATCTGAAGAAGAAGGAGCATTTATTATAGTTAAATTTCGTATAAATTATAATAGAATTAGATATTATGCTGCAAGGATATATCTATTAATTTATCTATTAATTTATTATTTGCTTTTTGTAATGTATCTCTATTTGATGTGCATTTCCGATATTTTAATCAAACAACATTATTAAAGTAAAGCTGAGAGTAAAATAAAAATCTTCGGCGTTAAATTACGTGTAAATAAAAATAGATATTGCTACAAGGATATACCTGACAATTTTTCTTCTTTTTGTAATATATCTCCATTTGATATATTACATTTCCGATAGTTTAATCAAATAAAATTATTTAATTACTTTAAAGTGAATCCGAAATTAAAAGTTATCATTATTAAATAATAATTTACAACATAAATTATAAGATTAAAAAATGGTTGAACATAGAGGCTAAATTGATGTTTGTTTAACGATATAAAATCGACAGCTGTAATTTTTTTTAAAGATTTCCCAATATAAATATTTTTATAATCATCATATAATATTTGATATATCTTGAGCTTAGATTTCTAATGTTTTACTCTGCAAATATTATCGGATATGAAATATAAATATTATTAGATCGTAACGATTATACTTTTATTTATGCTTTCTAACATGGTATTTGCTCATTAATTCTATAAGTAGTTTAGAGATTATCAAAGAGTTAGAGGCTATGGACAATTAACCCACAAACTAGGTCACATGCCGAGCGGCCGATTACTAGAAAAAAAGGCATCTTCGATAAACCACAGCCAAAATTTTCAAATCTTAATTGCGGTGAAATGGTGTGTAATGACGTGAAATATTGCCTAGAGAAAGATGCTGACTCTTATTACGGCCGAACGGGCTCCGAACCTTTTAATCTGAAGCCTCCTAGCCCCGATGCCCGCAAGAAAATGCTGACCCGCCAGTTCCACTGCCAATCTGTTACGGTCGCGAGAGAGTATTTTCGTGTGTGCCCCTTTTTTTATTCTCCTTCGCGTTTTCCTTTACCGCCACAAACATCACAAACTCCGCCTAACATCATCATTTTCTGGCACGAATTTTCATGTGCTATTCTTCGAGTTACTTTTATTGCAAAAGGCGAATCGTTAACGTCATAGAAAATCGATGACGATTTCAGCAAAATCAAGGAAAGAAATATCGCCGGAAGTCAGCTAATTAAATTTCGACAAATTACGCTCTGTGAATTTTCTTTTACCTTTTATTTAATAAATGTTTTAATTAAATTTCCGGTATTTTTAAGATCAAATTTGAGAGATTTATTTAAAGGATTCCGTTATATGGTTTTCCCATATATAACATATTTAACATACTGTAACATTTATATACAGCTAATTAATTAATTAATACTTAATTTAATTTATTCATAAGCGGTCTAATTTAACTTATTACTATTTTATAAATGTTTATATTCATATAATACACATTGTGACAAATTCATTTGCACAAAACGAAAATGAAGAATGGAAGCTATAATAAAATAAATCAAAAAACATAGATTCATCAATTAAGAGATCTATTGTTAAGATAAGTACGTTATTCATGATGTAATCGAATTACATTTCATTGGATATCGCTAATAAATCAAAAAAATTACTATTCATCAATTACGATATGTAATGCTAAAACAGTCGTTATTCATATGATCAAATTAAATTTCATTTGATTCACTCTACTAATATGCAAATCCTAATGCTCTGAGAGATGGAAAGAGAAAATAAAACGCTAAAAAAAATTACTGAATCTTAATTTATATTTCTTTTAATAGTATTACGTAAACACTCACAATAAATATTTACTCAATAATAAAATAAATAAGTAAATCAAATTAATAGTTTTGTATTAAATAAGTATATGTTTATATTTAATAAATATTCACTTACAATTGGATTCATTCGAACAAATATTTATTAAAATTTAGTATTTTTTTCAGTATTGTAATGATATACAGAATAATGATGATGCCAGGTGAATCACACTCCATTTACAGATTGATGATTTGCTTTTCTTATAATATTCAGCATTATAATAAAATTTTTCGATAATTAATGACAGTATTTTAATCATTAAATTACGTAACATTAATAAATTGAATAATTGACAATAAAACTTCAGTTTTAATTTTTACTTTCATGTAGTTTGAAGGAACGAAGGAAGATTTGCGCGTTATCTCTGCTTGCGAAATTTTCGCGGAGCCTAGCTCGTTGCCAATTAAGCGCGGCGACTCGTTAGCGAGGAAGAGACTCGCGGCTTTATTTTAATCTCAAACAATCAAAAGCTTCGACAGCGTCGACTGTATTTTATTATCTCACGCGATACTTGTTTCGCGTCGCAGAGAACTGTGTTTACACACTCGTTGGTTAACGCGCGTCCTTATTTATTCGCCCGTCATAATTATAACGCCCTTATTGCGTCGTGTTTAATGGGACGAATTTCCCAGTGAAATGTCGCGCCTACACACGGTGCAACGCTCTGAAAATTCAATTTCCAGCGAATATACAAACGGTAACATTCGCAGGCCCCACTTGACGCATTAATTTCGAAAATCATGGATGGCCGATCAACCCTGACACACGAAATGATCGCGATGTGCAAACTATTTTTTTATAATAAATCGCGACAATGAAATCAATTTAAAACTATTGATTATTTAAAATTATTGATAGACTAAAAAAGATGTCACAAGTGTAAAATTTCATAGATTGTAATAGATAAGATGAAGTGAAATACATTTTTAACATAGAGATTTTTTTTATTTTAATAATTGCAAATAATTACAAAATTATTTTATTACATTTATTATTTCCCGATCATCTTAGGCCATTTATTAAAGAAGCCGTTTTCAACTAATTTATTAGGAGAACTTGATTTATCAAAAAAAGTATTATATTTATCGATAAATGTATTCTATTAATCCTAATGATAACTTTATTAACTTGTCAATTTTTCATCTTTTTATTGCTGTGTTTTTCAAGGTTTCCGCTGAAAATGTAAAAGTGGAAATAAGATAATCTGTGTAAAACTGTTCTTTATTGTTCAAAGTAAAGCTATTATTTTTGACAACTACCAGGATTCAAAACTTCGAAAGAATTCGAATCTCCGAAGTTAATTTTGAATTGCCAAAGTTTAAAGTGCCAAAGCTTCAAAAAATATCTATTTATGCAAAAAAAAATGAAAATTCGTGACATATATATTCGTAAATGAATTAGTATTTTTTAATGAAAATGTATTTATTATTATTAACTTATTAAATTAGTAATTATATAACTTTAATCCTTCGGAGATTGAAGTACCGAAGCTTGGAATCTTCAAAACTCCGATTGTCTTCGGAACAAATCATCAGCCTTATTTCGAAGAGCGAAGTTTTGGAGGCATCGTAATGGAATTCGCACAAAAATATAAAAAGTTTTATTGCTTAAAATTCGATATAAGTATTCGAGTAGTACCTATATATTAACAAAAGGATTATCAAGTATTGAAGCGATCACAAACAGAATTGCTCTCATTCCACATAATTAGATCATCGTCTGATGATCATTTTCTAATGATGATTAGATTAATATATTGATATTCTTCGGTGACAGTTCTCATTCGTCCTATTGCAAGTCCTTGACTGCGAGGTTTACGAAGATGCATAGTGTACGCTGCATGATATCGTAGGTGGATGAGAAGGGGCGCAGGCGCCATACACAAAAGCGATCGTCAGTCGACGGCGGAAGCTGAAACGCGCGGCTTCGGGACCGCTGCAAACGCAAACGTACAGTGTAACCTATGGCGTGACAACGCCGTCGCAGGTGTACACATTTTGCACGCGCCAATTATCGACGTGCTCGCGGTAACGACTCGGCTTCATGAAAGGACAATGCTCCGGGAGCTCCGTATTTTTTGGTTGCGCAGTGCATCGTAGATAAATTTGATCATTGGAATTCATAATATAGATAAAAGAAAACTGACAGTTGGATCCAGGAATTTAGGAATATAAAAAAGAAGACTTTGCAATCGAATGCCTAACATCAAAGTAAGTATCATGCAACTTTTATATGATCTCTTGCATGATATTTAAAAGTAATAATAGTTTTCTATTGAACAAAACGACATAACTAGTCATTTAATCAGCAAAAGAAAAATTATAAATGATTTATTAAAAAAAATTTATTGATCTTGAATAAAATAGAGTAGTTCTCTGACAATGATAAATTCTATAAGGAGATTAACGAATATCCCAATTCTCATAAAAATAAAAATTAATAATACAATAAAATCCCACAGTAATATTTTTGTAGATACTTTTATACTGCTAGCATTAACGCTACATTTAATATTTTAATTAAATGCCGTACCTTTAGTGACGATGCCTTTGCGCGTGTATGTGCTTACACGTATTTAAACGCACCACACGTGATAAACCGCTATATCCATATACTGACTTGTGAGCGGTGGAAATCATGAAACTTGATAATGATAGTACTAAATGAGAATAGAGCTATCAATTTATGATAATCGATGACTAAAATGTTTTGTTTAATAGCATTCAAACGATATTAATTTATTATCCAACGTATACAAATTCCCCACTTTTTTAATGATAAGCCACGAAAATCTTTGCGTGACCCATAAATTTATTAAAATCGATAAATCCAGTGCGAAATTCATCTATGTAAGAAACATGGCGAAAAACGTTAATGAAACGGTATCTTTTATATAGTCGCGCGATCGTTGAAAATTAAATTAAATTCCATTTCATATATTATTTTAGAAAATCTAAATTACCAAAGATTAAATATCAATTCGAAATATCAGTTGCAACTTTCTTGTATTTACAATTGCGTTCATTGTTAGATAAGATTTCTTATTGTTACATTATTGCATTCAATAAATTTCTTTTCATTATTATCATTACTCGTACATTTCAATATATCAAAATTAAATTTCGCGGTAAATTTAATTTTGGCGTATTGAAATGTTCTAATATCGCGCGGGAAATACCATCAAAGTTTACAATTTAGATAAAGATCGCGGTATAGAGCTTTATACTCGCTGCTGCATAATGTCGCCGCGAGTGTCGACCGTATCTGAAATCTAATCAGTTCATCCGATTTCCTGCCGCATGAATTGTAGTAGCGGTAACTATTGCTCGCTAAAATACAGCTGACCAACGGGCGCCGTACCTATTGGCCGGCATAACTCAAGATAAATTTGCTCTTCTCAAAGCATTTATTTTCTACCGGTGAAATTTTCGTAGATTCGTGCTTTTTCCTATCAATCCATGTATAAATAAATGCATACTATATTGTAGATGTTACTTAACGAGACAGTATAAACACAAAAATTCTCCGAATTTAACGTGCAAACTTTAATTATGATATCTGGGCATTCATAGAATGACTTTATTATAAATTACATTTTAACTACAATATACTTATATAACTATACTTTACTATAAATTACATTTTATTTACAATATATATTCTAGTATTTTTATTATTATTGAATAACTTTATATAATATTTTTTATTTGTTTTGCGCTTTAGATATTTCATAAAATGTAAATAATTAAAGAAATATTTTGTACGGTCCAATCAATAATGCTCGATACAAATTATTATTTATAAATAGAACTTAATTCTGATAAAAGAGTAGTACAAGTACGCGATAAAATAATTTCAAAATATTTAATTGAAAAATGAAAGTATAGTTTTGCACACAAATTTAAAGCTCAATTAATAATCATCTCATTATAATAATAATTATAGCGTAATACATGAAATATTGACTACAATAATTATTTGGATAATCACAATATTTAACTGTCTCATTGTATTGTAGTTAATTATGTTATTAACTAACTAATTATAATAATTTATAACTTGCGCGTATAAGTAACTAATATCTATGTTGCTTTTATTGGCATATGTAATAATTACAGTGGTAATATAATATTCGTAACAGTATAACGTATCTAATAGGTTTTTACGCAAAACATAACCAAATACGAATGATTTCTCTATAACCTATATACGTATGTTACTATTATTGAAACTAATTTACTTCCGTAAGAAGATTACGCAAAGATGTAACAAGCTCTAAAAGGAACAGAAGCTTTTAAAGGATTAATTTCCTGTCCGTAATTAGTTACAGGCATTGTAACTTCCGTGTGTGCAGGTATTTGTTTTGCTTCCCATGTACTTCGTCAGACTTGTTACGACACCGCAATTACGGTACTAACACAAACTTTATAATCAGCCACCGAAAACTAGAGAACTGCAGCGACATGGTCACTTCATTCATGATAATTATAATACCGTCTGAAAATCGTAATATCCTGAAGTGATTAATCGAAATCGTGATCGTGTTTTAAAAATCTAATGATTTTCTTCCTAAAAATACATTAGTATTTATTTATTTATGCAATTACATATTTATGCAATTACATATTAGTATTTATTTATTTATTTATGTAATGAGCTATGGAATTAATTAATGATAAGATATCTCCAAGCTTCTTTTATTTATTTGTTTCTCTACATTAAATTGACATTTTTTTATGGTTGTGTTTATGGAAAGTTTTAATCAGCATATCTCAAAAGCTAAAGAATATCACAATTTCAATCAGTTTGACTGAAATCAGATTTTGCATATAATTAGTAAAGTTCTTTCTTGAAAATTAATCTCGCGAAGAAAACAAATATAGTAAATCTTATTTTCTAATTTTGAAACATAAAGGATATTTTTTTAAATTTATATAATTCAAGAATTAATTATAAAAAAATTAATATTAACAAAATTTTTTGAGAAACAAAAAAGAATTTATTTCAACATATTTCTAAAAGTTTGCTAAATTTTTGAATGTTCTATATTATGTATTAGGATTAAAATAAAGCTGCTATGTCTATTTTATCAGGTATATTGGTTTTTAGTAATATTGGTAACAGCAATTCGAAGAATAACATAAGTTCTCTTAGAAATAAATGATGCATCTAACTACGGGTGGAATTATAGCTTACGCGCAAAGAACATTAGTCACAGACAAGACATTAAGAAGAAATTACCTTCTCGAGAAACTCGATTTTCATGCCGCGACAAATTATCATCATTTCATTGCGTTTAAAAGATACTTAGTGTCGTCCATCGGTATGTGCAAATGTTTGAAAAATAAAGTATTGAAAACAAGGATTTTCACAAAGAGAAAAAATCAAAAACATGTTCTTAATATGTACACTGTAGCTCATTCTATTGAAGCACGAATCAGTGACATAAATATGCATATAATTTTTATATTTCTCATTAATGATTCTTTCAATTTAAAAATATTTTTAATGGCGCGATATTTGGATTCACGTAGTGGTATTCTAATTCCCATTTTTTTATTAGTAAAATAGGTATATAGTATAATAGGTAATACTTAAAAAAAACTCTCACAAAGTTAAGACTGAAACAGTTGGAGACGTTTTAAGAAAGAGTTTGTCTGTTAAGAAAAGTCTTGGCCCACGATTCATTCTTTATTCGGCTACATAAAGAAGCCAGGATATATCATTTGCGCTAGTCGTTCAATTTAATAATGGCGGTCTGACAATATACATGTAACCAGATTTCTATTCAATAAGTTGTAGGTGAAGGAGAGGATAAAGTTCTCGACTTTTAGCGCTCATCTTTTCATTAATACCGCGAATACAATTTAATCTCCGAAAGTGGTAAGTCTTCAGCGTATATATAGCCACATATTACTAAACGAGCGGTAACCTCTTAATTAAACATCTATAATAATAAAAATGATTAAACGATGCGATAAAAACACATGTTTCTTCGTTTATTAATACAAGAACAGATAAAGTATCTTTCTCATAGTGGTAACTTTCATTATAATTTTAATTAAGTCTATGTTAAAAAGTTTCACGAGAAGCATAGAACATTATTTGAGAGATAAACGCGAATATTTTTTTTCTTGTGATCTCTTTTTCTGCTTAATTTATCATAAGCAAATAATAGAAAGCAAATGAAACTAGCATTGTACTTTTCCATATTTAATCATAAATTATCATGTCACTTATTCGCAATCAAATTACTCGATTAATTAAACAAAATAATATACTGTTAATATACAATAGGATGACAAAAAAAATGTATGATTACAGAGTACAGGTTTATTAATTATTGGTAATGTATATTTTTTACTAAAAACGAATTCTGAATTAGTGTTAATTATATCTTAATATATCAAAAAATAATAATAATTAACACTTTTAGTTTTGATATAATATTTAAGGCGCTTTGGGAATCCATTAATAATCTGCCTTGCAGCTTTCCACAAATAAATTCTTCCACATCCAATCGAGTGATCACCAACCGACGAAAATCTGACATTAAAATATTAAAAATATTATTATTAATTATTATTATTAATATCTTAAAGTATTATAAGATATTAAAGGTGGTATTAAAGATGATAAATAACAGCAATTTTCTACCTCTAATAATAAATAGTAATAATTTGATAAACTTCTCTAATAATAAAACTCCTATAATAAATAGTAATAATTTGATAAACACAAAACTTTGTAATCAAATTTTTCAATTATCCTGTATTTGAGAATCTGAAAATGAGGTGTTTAAAAAAACATAAATCTTTCCATTATTCTTTTTCTTATTCTAATTCCATAGAAATCTTCTTGGTGATCTTTCTATTACGAGAGTTCGGTAACCTTACCGTTCTCCAAGAAAAGCTTCGAACACTCGAGAGAGATGATTCCGTTCGTGACAAAACAGAATCGTGTGGTCACGCGATTCTGCAGATCTTCGCGCAACTTTTTTCCTCCCTGAATCAACCGCGTCGAGGAGCATAGAAAGGGATGGGGCGCAGCTGGTGCTTAGGGGCGAAGAGAATTTGAATAAAACCTGCGGCGAATAGGGCTTTGCCTTATCCCACTCTCCTTTCGCATCAGAAAGAAATGCAAGTTCCGCACTTGGGAACTCGTAAAAAGCCGCACACAGTCTCTCGACATCCTCGACATTTACGAGCCAAACGCGGTCGATCTGGACCTTCTCTTTCCCCTTTTCCTCTTCCCTTTCGCATTTGTTTCCCGTCACGGTCGCAGATCGGTCGTATTTGCGAAACGGTCGATCACGATTTGTGGCTGTCGTTTCTCGATAGTTTGCACGAAGATATTATACTATCCTGTCGCCGCCACTGCTGCGGAATATTCTATTCGTCGTCTCGTGGTATCATTCAGAATCGTTAAGAGCTATTTCACCGACAACGTTATTTCCCGCCATTACGTGAATATAGAATGTAACACGCTTACTGGGAGATTATGCGTTTTGCCCGAGACAAAGGGATAGGATTGAAATAGCGGATGCTGCGAGCGAAGCCATTACGCCTTCGAACCGAAGCGAGTTTAATGCAACCGGTAACACTTCCTTTCGAAGGAAGCGTTTAACATCATTCATATGTTCTGGCATAACCGGTGAGCTTCTACAGCGCGTAGTAGCAACAGTCTTTCATAATTCACACTGCGTCGCAACATTTCCGTAATTTTGACAAATGACAATGCGTTTACGTGCAAGATGGTCCGAAGATGCAAATATACTCGTTACAAACGCTTTAACAAGGACAAAGAATCTAAGAGATAAAATTTATATAAATATCAAATTAAAGAAAAAAATTCTATTTTCAGTCGAAGATCTTAATGCTTGATAATATTTAAATATAGATTTACAAATATATTTTATCGAACTTGAAATGAAATCATAAACTGAAAAAATAATATCATAAATTATATTGATTGTCAATTTAATGATATTGATAAACATCTTAAAACATTACACAGAACTTATTGTGAATATTATCATTTCAGTCAGGGTTTGAACCTCGAATTCCGACCTGAAACATATGTGAAGATGCTTGCTGTAATAATCAATAATTATAAATAAGAGAACATAATTTTTCAAGGAGACGTATATAAATAGTTATATAAGTGAAAATTAGTCTGAGTAAATTAAAGAGTGAATTAAATAAAAAGAATTATATTTTCGATCGAAGCGGATTTTGGTACTTAATAACGTAAATAATATTTACGTATGCAGATTTACATGGAAAGAATAATTTTGTATAAAGTATCTAAAGATATAGCTCGTAGAAGATAATTTTGTTGGACCATCAAAATAATTAGGTAAAACCTTCAAAATAGTTATTAGAGTGTTAAAATATTTTGTAATACTGCTCATTATGCTTAAACATTTTACATAATTATTTTGATGGTCCAACAAAATTATTTTCAAATCTGTAATTAAATTTTTAAATACTACAGCAAAATTATATTTTTTTCATGTACGAATACATTTTTCAATTCTATAACTGCGCGCAGAATTTGTGTAAACCGTAATCTTTATCGATAACTACATTCGTTAAATATAAAGCATAAGGTAAAAAGATGGAAAGATCGAATGAAAAAGCTGAAAATATCTAACATCTATTCTACGAGGACCCATTATCCACATGTCCGTTGTTATCCGTTACACAAACTGTCGTAATACTTCGAACAAATATTTGCCATTGGACTTTCGTTTGTAGTTATTCTTTCTAAAGCACACAAGATCCAATCTTAAACAAAACATTTATTCTAGCGAGAAATCCAGATTTTATTCACAGTGGCTTTTCCAGCGGGAAAAATTTTATTCTCCAACACCGCTTGGTTTGGTCTATCAAATGGACTACCACCACTGAAAATAATCCTGTACAGCTTCACTTTTTACTTGGTCGTGAAGTTAAGTCGTGACTGCACATCGCAACTTGCCAAGCTTACATTTAACATTATAGAAACTTGCATATAGATAATTAATTTGCAAAATTAAATTCGGACTGCAATTTTATTACGAAGATTTCTTCTCGTTTTTGTACTTAATTCTAGAATAAAAGTCTAGGCGACTCTTAATTAATGTAACAAAGTGTTTATACATTTCACTTTTAATGACAAAGTATTTATAATTTAGACTCTTATAATTCTCCGCGAACTAGGTGGAAAATCAATATGAATCATATGTGGATATATTCCATGCTATACTTCATCATAATATACTATCATTCATATACTATAATTCAGTATGATTCATAACAATAAATTTTCCAGTTGCACGAAACCGGCAACATGCGCGCGGTACTTTTTAAGAAGTTATAGAAATTCATCTTGCTGGGGTTATACCTAGAGATGGGCAGAATTTGAAATACATGTATTTAAAATATATTTTTATATTTTGTATTTTTTAAATACTTTTTTGAGAATATTTTATATTTTGTATTTAAATATTTTTTTTTAGTATTTTGTATTTTAAATTTGTGAATACTAAATACATTTAAATTATGTAAAAATTTTTTTGATGGAAGTTAAAATTGCACCATTGTTGATTCAATCTAAAGTGCGTTCCATTTCACGCATGATGTGCATAATGCATCATTCATCTTTGTTTACATATTGAACAACAAGGATAAATGATGCATCATGTACATTATGCGTGAAACGGAATGCACCTCTAGCGTTGTGTCTCAGCCAGGAATGGGCAGAATTTGAAATACAATATGTATTTAAAATACGTATTGTATGTACAAATGTATTTAAATACATTTTTATTTTATTGAGTGTATTTCGTATTTAAATACTTTAAGAGTATTTTGTATTTAAATACAATTTTTTGAGTATTTTGCCCACCCCTGGCTTGGTTACCCCGCCTGATTCATAGAGGATTAAATAACCTAATTATTAACTTAAAAAGAAAGAGAGCATAAACACTTTTCATAATTATCAAATTCAATCATGAAATAATGTGAAGTACATAATCAAATTTTATGTGTATATATGGCTCCTCATAATACATAAATAAAATATATGATAACACAAAAAAGCTTAATGTAAAATTGCTTAAAAAGCGAAATTATTTATCACGCTGTCTGTTATAATATTAATCACTAAAGAGTCCAAAATCATATAGGTACCTGTATAACGGACAGAATTTTTAAAAGCTGACAACTGTTTGTCCTTGTTTTTAATATAGCAAATTGAATGATTGAAAGCACTCAATGACCTCGCTCACTTGTACGTGAAATTTACGTATGATAGCAATAATGTATTACTTAATAACGATAACATTCTAAGGTTAATTCGAAAATGAATTTTCTGAGGAAACCAGTGTCTCTCGTAACGTTATTCTGAATGAAAATCACAATTCGCCTCATAGAAAATCGCGATAGGCAAGGTTCTATTTCATTCATGGCGTTTTCAGATACG
This sequence comes from Atta colombica, assembly GCF_001594045.1. NCBI lineage: Eukaryota > Metazoa > Arthropoda > Insecta > Hymenoptera > Formicidae > Atta > Atta colombica. The sequence goes on from NW_017259351.1 coordinate 1,397,638, forward strand.
CGCCACAAATACAACGCAATTGCGCATAGTGGATATTTTACTTGGATAGTTAACTATGCAAGTATGCGTTGTATTACGCCTTGCAATGGCATCGCTAGCCATCGCGGCACTCTCAACTTGCTTCATTTATCCAGGCCATGAAGTGGAATAGTCTATAGAGGCCCATTTTCTCCACTATTCTGACACTCTATTCCTGGCTTCTTTCATTATTTCCCAGCAAATGTCTTTAAGACGACAACCGATTATAATTTTTAACTCCACATTAAACTGAGTGTCTTACCCTCTTTAAAGTTTAATTATAACGAAGTCGGAGTTACCATGCCCGTAAAATAATTAGCATAAAACAATGTGTTGCGACGGAGTTAATTTTATGCATGGTCTTTTAATTGGGTCACATAAAATTAGAAAGAATGGACTGTGTAAGGCATTATATTTATCTTCTGTGGAATTCCTTTAACTGTATAACATTTTTTCCAGACGTTAAAATAAACTTAGATTTTTATCATATCATGCATCACTCATATATGAATATCTTTCTCAATTCGAGAAAAATACATTAAAAATTTATAATATGTTAAACGGTTTTTTACGTGTAAAATTATTATTAATATCTGGTTTTAATTTCTAAGCACGATTTAATTTCGTAGCACGATTTTTCAACGTTCTCAGATATATATTGTAAAATTTATTCTCTAATTTTCGTTTATCTAATTTCTTATTTAATTAATTTGTGCTTATTGCAGAACACCTGTGTGAAATATCGTAATTTCTATTGCTTTCTTTTTTAAAATCTTAAACTCATTTATTCCACAAAATGAGATATCTTCCATCTTCTCCATTTTGTAAAATCTCTCGACCCATGACTGCCGGAGACTTTTTGTTGCCCCAGATGTATTTTAATATCGTACCGTGTCTGTTAACGTGATTAACGTGCAGATTTTCACAGCAGTATCTCTGCAAATATATCTAATCACCAGCGCGAAGTGCATGAAAGTAAAGCGTTGCGCGAAATAACATAAGATCTGCAGCAACAAATCATTAATCGCATATTGATTTTTGCTGGCATTTATTCGTCCTTTATTATTACGCTTATTTTACGCTAAGATTTCATAAATAAGAATAAGTACAAGAAATGTCATTGATATTACATGTAATGCATAATCCAACAATAATTCAAACTAAATTAATAAAATGTACTAAATATAGTCGAGAGAGAGAAGATCCTGATGCTTGATAACATTTTTATATAAATTTTAAATATATTTTTTAATTATACAAGCTGTAATGCGCCGATTATGGTCGGACTTGAAATACAATCATAAATTGAAACTGAAATATTATCACAAATTAAGTTGATTATCAATTTAAGATATTTTTTTCGCAGTAATTCCTTTGCAATGTTTTAAAACGCTTAGTATCATTATTAAATTAACGATCAATTTAATTTGTGATATACAATTTTATGCTAACGCTTGACGCTCATTTTAATGTCAAAACAAATCACATGATTAAAATTGATGCATGATATTTCATTAATTTTGATTAAGAAATCTATTTTGATGTTAAAAATGAGCGTTAACATGAAAAGGCACTTACATTAATATTTTAGCTTCAGTTTGCGATCGTGTTCCAAGTACAACAATAGACGCGCAATTTATGCAACTAAAAAAATGTATTTAAAATTTACATAGAACTATTATTGAGCACCAAGATCCGGCATCAACTATATAGCTTTACTTATTGGATTTATTCATGTAGCGGTCTATTGAAACTTATTATTAATGATTTCATTCAAAAAAGGGTTCAACTAATTTGAAAGGATTTTAATATATTTTTTAACGCGATTCATTTTATCATCGTTTCTGCTATGAGGTCAACACAACAATTGATATTTCTTAATTATATTGTTAATTATATATATTTCAATATTTGATCGGTGATAATAGTGATCCAAACTTATCGAGAGCAAAGTTTCCATATGCAAAGTGTTCGTCCTCGCAATTCACTCGCAAACTGTCATCTTCAAGTCAGCTGCCAGTTATCCTGTATGTGCGATAGGTAATTCAAGCCGGGGTTCCAACTTGTCCATCCACCATATGCGAGGATCCGCCACAACTGTGCATCCAAGATGGTGCACGTCGAGTTCCCAGCGGACATTCACCTATCATTCTCGCCCAACGACCCCTCATCTGTCCAATATCTCGCGAAGTAGAATATCCCACTTCCTCCTAGATCCTACAGCTTAGTTTCTCGTACGTTCAGGCACGAACCTATACAATGACCGAAATCGTTTCCCGCATCCGTACCTTCAGCGTACTCGTCATCAGACATTCGAAAGCCGCAGAATGGAGTACCTCACCTTGCCGGATTTTGATGGTTGCTCATTTTGTTTTCCCAGTTTCTCGAATGGCTTCCGACCGGTTACGAATCGACTTGACTTAAATGAAAGCGCCGCCATGTGCGCTATAGCTCTTATTTTCTATGCCAAGCATACCACTTTTCGTTACAAGAAGATCTCGAATACAAATTTTGTTCATTGGATCTGAAGTCCGAAAAAAATTCATATTTTTTCGAAAGTTTGAATCCCTGTTGATGCCGAATAATGTTTGAATAGATAATAGCATAATTAAACAACATATGTTATTAATAATGTTTACACAGTAACGTTTATATAATGTCTTTTATTAATAGATCATACTATCTTACAAGTTTTTAATTTATAACAAGGTTGTTTAATCAGTATACCACAAAAAGCCTTTAAGTATTCTGTGAAAATTTTAGAAATAAGTAAAAAAATTTTGATATTTTAGCAATCAGTTTGAGCGTCCTACCTAAAAATTTTAATGATCTAACAAAATTATTTTCGGATTTATATATATAAGTTCAATCTTTGAATACTTCAGCAAAATCGTTCTCTCTATTATATATATATATATATATAGTGTGTGTGTGTGTGTGT
>NW_017259351.1:1400696-1420479 GCF_001594045.1 Atta colombica
GTGTGAAAGAAAAAGAGAGAGATTAATGATGTGTCTCAATAAAATTTGAAGTTATTTAATATATACCGACAAATTAAAAAAGATTGAAAAACGTTGATCTATAGTGACAAATAGAGTTAAAATTTTTCAATTCAATAAATTGTATTTTTAAATCAATTCTCAATTTCTATCTAGATTTCTCATTTAATATCATAGACATGACAAAGAGTAAAAAAAGTAGCCAGCTTAAGAAATGAAAATTTTTAATCCCATTTTCAATTAAATCCAGAAGCATTCACTTTCCATTGAATCTGCAGATCGCTTTACAAACTAAAGGATTTACGTACATAATCTATATTTCAATGATAGTGGGCGTCGTCATAAAAAAAACCATATATAAAAAAATTTAGTTACATGAAAAACAATTTTATTTCAAGCGGCTTATCTACTACTGCAGAGAATTCGCAATACTTTTTTTATTATATAACAAGATTATAATCAAACGTATTATTTACGTTAGAGAAATTCGATGCGCGGTATCAAATTGACTCTGCGATAGTAACATTAATATAGCAACATGAATTCGATTTTTATTGCGTAACCCTCTTGCAATAATCCATTTATTTGTTTATCTAACTAACCGCTAAAATTTTGCTTTTACTTCGATAACGTTAATTATCGTGCTACTCTTCGCGCGAAATGATAAAATTTTATAATTACCCTGATACATATAATATTAATCGACTCGATTAAAGCACATAAAGAAAATGACCCTGCAGTTATCGCTTATAAACTCGATACGTGGGGGATGTAAATAAATTTATCAATTCGACCCATCTATTACATGGTGGCACAAAAGCGAATTGCCATTAAAGACCACGCACCCACGCACACACAATCGCATCCTCTATCAATGATCCGCATCGACCATTTGATTATCATAAATAACATCTGCAGCGAAAATCATGTTCTCCACGGGCAGACAGTTCATGCCATAAGCGCGATAACAAAACCAAGTATCGATAAAAGTGTATCTATCTAGCTTAGAACGATTTAATTTCGAGATAATGTCATTGCCAGTATTCTTCGCTGCCGTCATTTGACAATCTCTGCGTCCTATCGGATACTTTTCGATAAAATACTTTGAATCATTTTAAACAATACTGCTTGCTTGATTATTAAAATAAAAATAAATTGAAATAAATTATTGCAACTTTGAACATTTTTGTTTACAATAACATTCATATATAATACATGCAATACATTTATTATATTAAAAGAAAACTTCAAATTTATATCATGAAAAAAATTTACTGCGAAATAAAATACTATTAGAAATAAATTATTATAAGAGTAATTCAATAAGATTTATGAAATTAATCTATATAAAATCTATATATAAATTCTTATTAATTAAATGTAAGTTACATTAATTATAAAACAATACGAAACTATTTAACTACACACACACACATACACACACGCACGCACGCACGCACGCACGCACACACACACACACACACACACAAGGTATATATAATATATTATATACAACATAATATATTAATATATTATTTTTATTCGTAAAATTTATTTTCTTAAAAATACAATATTTATTTGAAGTAAAATGTCAGAAGAATTTTTGTAAATTATAGCAATTTTTTCTAAAAAAGATTTTCAATCTACATTCGATTTCTTGCAAGAAAAATTCATTCGATATCTACAGGTCAATACACATTGAATAGGGTCGTATTTTTTTTTGTCGATCATAATCTTTACGATAAAAACAGTGTACTACAGAATCATTACATAAAAGTAGAAAGGAGCTAAGTTGGATGAACCGGGTCACGGACTATTTGCTAGCAGGATTTTCGGGGACGACCATTCGAGCTTACGAAGTAGCCTAGTGTTTTCTTTCGAAGTACGTCAGGTGATATTAGACGAAAGATCGGATTAACGTTAAAAACCGGCGCTTTAAAACAAACGCAGCGACTGGATATAAAAGCAAATGTCATTTAAAAGATAAATGGGATAATAGAGTTACTGTAAGTGCTTGCTGGTTTAACAGATTGTTATTTGCTAATCCAATTATTAAGTAACAATCGTTAGTAATCGGAAATAATAACGGATAAGTCTTCTCGAGTTATTTTGAGATTATCGCGAAATCACATTGATATTCTTCGGCATTATCCTAGTATAGTAAGTGTTTCGCTTACGAAAGTGAAATCGTTTGCATTATTTTTCGACGCCATGCATAATTTATCTCTTTATTTTCCATCATCACGACATATGCGTGCTGTTTTCCACATTATTATTTATAAGTGCTTGTAAAAGACTTGTGATTTTATATTTCATGAAAAATTAAAAAAAATCTAACATTTTTTTTTCAAGAACATTAAAGAACAAACATTTTTTTCTTTTCTTTCTTTTTACTGAGATTTCTTTAATTTTGTTAGTTAAAGTTAAAAATATTTTTATAAAAAAGTTCTTACAAAAAATTTGATATCATTGCAAAAAGTCGTCGAATAAATTTTTTTTAAACTTAGAACGCCTCCTTTAAAATACTTATCGTTAATTTTCATCCGATGATGTTTCAAGTTACCGCGCTTCAAAGTCAAACAAAAATATTGAAAAAATACTAATTTTCAATTTTATGTAGTAGAAACAAAATATCGTAGAAATAAAATTAAAAAATTTTATAGTTGTATTTCTTCTTTTTAAAATGTATTTTCGACAACATCTCTACGATCCATTTTCATATTTAATTATTTAAGTATTAAGTATTTAACTTATTACTTTTCATGAGAGAAAGTCGCAAGTGTTTTCAAATTTATGAAATAGTGTATATTACATCTATGCACCGTTCTAATCAATGTTAAGAGTTCTATCATTAAAATCTTCAGCAAAAATAATCTCCTACACGCGTAGTAGTTTTTCTGAATCGATTATCGGAACATCGCACAAAAGTATCATGATATTGGGAACTTTTAAAAACTTTCCAATTTTCGATTCAATAAAATAAACGAAGAAGAGACGCATCTAGGAAAATATCACGGCGCGAACAATGTTAAGACGAAATCGCGATCACTTGAAGATGATATATCATTGTAATTTTTCAATGAACATAAAATGCATCGCATTATACCATTGAGCAACGTGTTCATTCTTCATTCATTTCTTATCCAATCATATGATAACTCGCAGAAAGCAAAGTTCCAAGGTGAAACTTAGTGTCTCGAGGACCGAGTTAACTAGGAAGGCCATTAGCATAGCCCGGGGATGAGTTTCGGTTAATTTCGTGGTTAGCACTCGTAGCCCCGCCCAAAAGTGCTACCGTATTCCGGTAGTTCTCTCTTAAGACTTCGCCTACCGGGTGAAAAATTACAAGTGCTTGATGGAGATTTTAACTTTATTCGCACGAAAAATTACCGTATAAGCCGACAAATTGGAATTTATGCTAGTCGCGAATTATTTGCAAGTATATAAAATTTAATGGTACGTTACAGTTTTATTTACTTTTAATCGTATTGTCATAAAATTATGTTAGAAGGTAAATTGTATTCATAAATATTCTGTGTTATATTCAGAGTTGTCGCAAAATTGGAAAGCAGGGAAATCAGAGAAATGTCAGGGAAATTGAAAACAGTCAGGAAAATTAGGGAAAAATCAAGGAATTTTACAAAATTTTCTGGAAAGTAAAAATTTTTGGTTTTAAAGAATTTGAAAGAACAAGCAAGCTTTTAATACGCGAATATTATTATATATTTACGCAATTTTGGAATATATCATCAACTTAACAATAAAATGCAAGCAATATATAGTAACATTAATAATAATTTACATTGCTATTTCAACAAGACATTTGATTCCAAATTAGGACGAAAACATAAAAAAATTCGAAATGTTGAAAGCATCAGGAAAAATCATGAAATTTATTTGAAAATCAGAGAAAAGTTATGGAATTTTAGGATAAGGAATTTGTGGTAACCCTAATATTTTAATATTGAATATATATAATATTTTTTCTTGAAAATTAACGATTCGAGTAGTAACAGTAATTTAAAAATGCAGGAACAAAGGGTTAATAGAAAGATGAAAAAGATTAATATGTCTATAAAAAAATAAGCATCATAGAAAGAAAAATTGAATTTTTGCAGTATCGCTCATATAATTTACACGATATATTCTGGAAGCATCGTTGCTTTATACCGCGCGAGTGAGTTTATTTTTGGATACTTTGAAAAATATTACATTTCTCAACTTTGCACGCTGCCGCTATGAAACGAAAATATCGAATCAGGCAAACTGTGAATAACGAAAACATCAAAACTCGATATTTTGAAAATCGGAATTTTCTTGCTATTTTGGCTCGCTTGCAGCTCAGTGGAGGCTGCAATAGAAGCCAATCGCAATGCATACCGTTGAATTCCACCCGCATTCGTACGCCCATGCTTTTCGGCTGTAACTTTCAATGTGAGCCACTGAACCTCAAGCGTTTCGCCGCTTCTCATTTCGCGTGCGGAACCCGAACGTTTGGGGATGCGCATTCATGGGCAGCGTATGCACGTGTTTTGTATGTTTCCATTTCGAACACAACAATTTTTGTGAAAATTATCAAATGTATCCTTCATCGTATTATTATCCATGCAGGAAAAAGGTAAAGAAAGAAAGGAAGAAAGAAAAGAAATAGTGTATATTATGTTACAGAGAAGTGGAAATGAAAGTAGCTTAAATAACGATTTGATATACAATCTACTCATTGGATTTTCCTCGTTATTTCTACATATCATGTTGCTAGTCCTTTCAAAATTTTTGCTCATTTCTCCGTGTTTCACGTTAACCCTTATTCGATCGAGTCGTTTGCTTCCGATATACTCATATTTTTCTTGCTTCTGCCTGTCCAGGGATGTAGTATTGTCCGTTATTCGTCGAGAAAATCTTAACTTGTAAGAAGAATAAAATATATTTATAATACAGAGTGCAAATATTTTTATCTATTTTTATTATGAACATTTTCTAAATTAGTACATATTTAGCTACCATCTTTTTGTTACAATGTAATTATAGACATGTACACAGAAAGATACATATTGTATGTAAGTAATAATTTGTTTCGTGTATATTCAAAGTTCATATATTTCGAATCATAAATTTAATATTTCAATAAAGATTATTGAATTTTGATTAAAACAAATTTTATTTATTTATTATTATTTACAGTTACTTTTCCAAAAAATATTCTTTAAAAACAAAAGTGTTTTAAGAACATGAAAAGTTTCTCTTTAAAATGTAATAAGTATATTTTAAGACTTAAAAAATTTTTTGTTAATGATAAAAAACTTAAAAAAAATAATAAATTGAGTAATCATTTTTCTTAGTAGTAGAATGATATTTTTCTGTATGTAGAAAAAAACCATGTCTACAATTGGATTGTAATTTCCATTACATATAAAATGTCCGAAATTAACATCACGACTAATTTAAAAAATTTGTTTAGAAAAAAATCTTATATTTATTGCATACAGTGCAAGTTAAAACTTCAAACTTGTTGTCTGATATTATGTTAATAATAAAAATTGTGTTTAATTCATCCAGCTGATTAAATTAATCTCAAGAGAGAGAGAGAGAATATTAAAATTTTTCTATTTAATTTTTTCTATTTAAAATCCTTTATTTTTTACATCTGTGAAATAAAACATCTGTAAAAAGAACGAAATTTATCGATCAGTAAACGTAATGTCAAATAAAAACATTCCAATTGCATTCCAATTTATTGAATCACGTTCGACGGGATGCATAATACAACAGTGACACAACGGCATTTATATAGAGCGACGATGCGTCGCGGCTTGACAAATCATCTCGTTAAGAAGTTATTCTCCATGGCCATTGGTAGTCTATTTTCTGTGCTATGAACGTGCATTAAGTCGTTTTAACAACCGGAAGACAGCTTAAGTAAAGTGTCTAGAGATATCCCAATTCTATTCCTCCTCTCATTTTCCGTTTCGTTATCCGCCATTGTCTTTGCTTCGCTTGTCAGACTCGTTGCTATTTTCTTAGCTTTTTTTCTCACGATATCAGCTGCTTCATCGCTATTTCCCATCCTTGCGAAAGATTCTATTGACTTTATTTTGCTGCACTCTACTTCGATATAAAAAAATATATACAGAAGTGATGAAAATGAAAAATTGACAAGAAGATAAAATATATACATTAAAAAATGTAAATTTTAATAAATATGTGTTTGAATGGTATTAAATATTTACTAAATGTAGACATTTATTTATTTATTTATTTCATAAAATGATCAGTATTTTGATTCAAACATTATTTTTTTATTGGAAAAATGTTTATCTTCTGTAAATAAATATTTAATTTATAGTATTATTAAAAAAACATATTAAGATTTAATAAATTTTTTTCTTAGTTCGAAACGAACTTTCTTATTTCGAAAAGTATCAATATAACATATTAATATATTTTTCATATCCCGCAATTATTAAATAAAGAATTAAAAAAAGAGAAATATTTTTCCTTGATAATATATATATCATAAGGCACAAATAATTTTTTTCTTCTTTTAATATAAATAGCACAATTAGTATTAAAAATAAAAATAAAATGTCATGCTTTTTTCATACACGCAATACTTATTGCGCTATTAATTATACGCTGTGTAAATATAAGTTTAAACAGTTTGCGTCTGTTCATAGTCTGCTACCTTGGCATAAATATGGGACCACAAGAATAACATGCAACGACGAAAAATATGTTAATTAATATCGCGTGCTGATCACAAGCGACCTAGTCGCCGCTGTTTGTGATACTAAGAACAATACTTTGTTTGTGACATATACGCCGTATAACGCACGCATGAAAAAAAAGAATTTTTTATTTCATTTTCAGCCACTGGGACGGGAAAAATATATTTTCTGCGGCCGAGCGCGGCTGTGACAGTTCTTTTTCAACGCGCCGTATAAAACATCGTTATTGCCGACAGGACTAGCTGAGATATTTCCATTCAACGCACATTTTTGTGCGATGTTGTGCGAAAAAAAAATTAGCGATATTAATTACTAGACGTGGCATCAGCGAGAGGCAAACAACGCTAGCATAATATCATGTAAATATTACGTAACATTGCATCATTGGTCTCTGACTCTGATAAACTTGTATGTTTTCTTAATGCAAATTCGATTCGGATACTGTTGAAATACGAGCATAATTGTTATCGCAGACGCATAGAATCTCGTGCGAATTGATATGCACTAAAAAATATTTTCCCTGCAAATATACCAATCCGCGTAAATATCCCACGTATCGACGGATTCGGCCTCACCGATTATCCTTCGTCTCATTTTCCATATTTGTAGAAATGGTTTTTTTTATAATACTCTTTCTCTTTGTTTCTCGTGAAATTCTATCGTAAGAATAAATATTACGTATATAGTCGATGTATTATAGATATATGAAGTGAATGCATATGTTCTTCTTAGCAGCTTATAAAGGTATACACTCAAAAAGATACAAAAATTTTACTTTTATAAATTTTTTTTTGCAAAAATTATTAACTTTATTCAAAGGATTTCCACCAATATTTTACATGTATATTAGTAAGTGCTACGTAGAACTTTTAATTAAAAAAGTAGGAAAAAATAGGCATTTTTTTGGGTGCAATTCACTTCACGTAAATACTTTGAAGCATTCTTTAATTAGTCAATTCGTAAAATTCTTTCTTCTGATTGATTAACAAAGTATTTGCAGCGTTAAGTGGCTACACTCTTGAATCTTCTTAAGTGTATATCCCCTCTTAAATTAATTATCGAGTTGCTTGTTCTCGCAATTCATATATATATATATATATATTAATATACGGCGGAGCTTATATTCGTATTACATATAATTACAATCCGCTTGCGCAAAATGACCACGTAAGGAATTAATTCGAGATGGCGCGGCGCTTAGATCAATTTCAAAAATTTGCATAGGAGCTTCTTCGCGCGCGCGTCTCGCACTTAGTTACTAATGTGAATTACAGTATATTCTAATTCACGCCGCAAGCTCGTTTTGCGTCTTTTTCTGTAAATCTTTTTCGGATGTAAGTTGCAACGATATCGAGCATTACATATCCTCGAAGAACTCATTTTCGTAGATTACAGCGGTCTCTTCTCGCGTATCATCCCAATCCGATTGTAATCCGTAAGGTCTCTCGGTTTTGTACGGTTAATTTACACGGTAATTGCAGTTACAGTTGATGGATTTACCGCTAACTGTGGATTGAATTAACGGCCGAATAATTAATTTTGCGTTACTGCGTTAGCTACGTTATCGAGATGAAAATCACACAGATGCAAACGCGTGACTTAGCATTTTACGCGCTCGTAAAATCGAAACGACTTTATTGCGACCGTTTGCAGCGGATTTATTAAATGGTCATCAAAATTGATTCAACACGTTGTAAATTCTCCATTGATTAGTGCTTCACACGTCATATAATTAAACCTTTCTTTGAAACAAAAAAAAATGGAAATGGGTGCAGAATTATGGCATAATTAAAATAGTTAACTACAATATAAAAATATCGTCAAGCATAAAAATCGTGACATGAAATACTTAATTCTCTGAAGTTAATGATGGATTTATTGCACTTATTCAATTATAAATCTCGAAATCGTAAATATCAAACAATTCAATTTTCTTTATATTTCTGCGAATTTAGATTATTCTTATTAATTTTACAGGATGGAAAAGCCATTGCAATGGTGTTAAAATAATTTCATATTTTGAGGCAAAAAATAAAAAATAATGAATTATAATAAATTATTCAAGAAAAGATATAAAATTTCAAAAATAGACCCCGATCTCTCTCTCTTTAAAGATTAAAATATAATTAGATAATATTCACTTTTTATGCCATCCTTTAATTAATCCGTTTTAATTAACATAAATTAAATATCTTATAGACCCAGCGACAGTAATTGTGTTACATTTTGGCATCAGCTCTGAAGGCTTAATATCCGTTTCCTGCACTAATGTAAATCAACTTTAATTTCGATTTAACTTACTCTTCATCTTTGTCTATAAGTTTTCAAAATTAAAAATAGATGAAAAATAAATTGAAACGAAATTAAAGTTAATTTATATTGGTCGAAACAGACATAATAGATGCTATAATACAAGGATAATACATCTCAAATAAATTGACCGTCGTTTTAACAGGATATTAATATTCATGCTTTCATTAGACTCGATCGTATTCATATCATAAGGATTCAAAACCGAATTAAAAAGAAAATCCAATAATAAAGGCCTCTTATATTGAAGTAATAAGCGTCTGTCGAGGCACGTACGAAATTTCTGCAGCAATCGGAAACATATTCCGTGCATCTGTTCCATCCCACTCACGTAGTCATAACACGTATGTCATCAGACGGATCTGATTAGGATCTTGGCAAATGGGTATGCTACTATCCTTTTAGCTAACACAACAGAGCGTTAACTTCATTCAAATTTGAACCCGAACAAAACGCTCCAGCTATAATGAGAGTCTGCGCTTTCCGAGTCTACATTATGCTATGTGTTTTATATATTTGAATTATGGAATACGCATATAGACTCTCAAGCTTTTTCTCGATAAAACATATTTAAATATCAGACAAAAATAATACTGTCCGATACGTCGGACGTATAATGAGTCTTAATTATGTAAAAGTTAGTCATTTAACAAATAAAATTTTAAATGAGTATAAATAATATGTAATTATTTTAATAAGGCATTTTAGTAATGAATGAATCTGAACACAAAGATAATCCGCAAAACGGATAGATTCTGCGTAGAAAGTACCCGTGAAAATCTCAAAAATATTATAAATAAATCGTAAAAATTATATTAACATTAAAACTAGTTTCATTAGCCATATAGAGAATTTAGACTGTTGGACTCAAGGATATTTGATTTCTAGAAATCAATTACGTATTGATTGAAGAAAGATTTGATAATTATAAGTTTTATCATTAACCTGGGAATAGTCAGCTGGGATGTTTTTATACTCAGCGGTGAAAAAATATGAATTATATAAAATGGATATTATTTAAAATGGATATTTCCTCTCTTTTCTAATATCTTTTTATTTTCTTTTTCAATAACTATGCTTTACTACTAATAACATATGCAAACTTTTGAATATGCAATTCCATCGAAAACCTATAATAAAAAAGCGTTTTACTAATTTTCATTTTTCAGAAATATTGGCATAATAAGCTATTTCATGCTATCACATGCTTATTCTGTTTATATAATATTTACTTTTTTCAAAAAATTGAGAATAACTCCATATTCGTAATATTCTCAAATAGTAATAAATTGGAAAACAATAATATACAATTGTTGTTAATAATAGCGATTTTTAGGTAATTGGGATAGATAAAAACACCTAGGTGATCATTTACATAAAAAAACAAGCTGAGCTATTCTCGTTAACGAGTAAGCACTTAAAATAACATTATTATTGCGGGACGTACACTTGACATAATTAACAAAATTTGTTCTCTGACATTTATCGATTCCAAAAAGTCTATTAAGCGTCCAGAAACTCGCGATGTTAACGACCGCGATCGACAGATTATTATCGCGCGATTTAATAATTGATTTAGGAAATGACCGTTACTTCATCTAGGACCGTTATTAGCTCGGTCAAGCATGGACGAAGTTTATGATACGAACGACGATGAATAATAGCGCTACGGAAAATCGTTAGTCCACCGTTAATGGCGTGACCTCGCTAGGAAATCCTGCCGGTAAACACTCGTAAACTGGATTCGTTCGCCCATCTCGATAATGGATATCGAATCGCGCGCACTGCTCTGCGAAAATTCTGTCATCGTGTATCGAAGCGTGTGAACGATAGCATGTGAACATTCAGAGTGAAGCGTGACAAAATGTATTCGCGAATAACGAAAATAATTTTGAATATACATGTACATAAACATATATTTATAAATTAACATGAATGATTGTAAATAATATGTATTATTATATAAAAATACGTACGCTAATGCTTTAACTATAATATGGCTTGAATAAATAACAATGATTCTTATCCGATATCTCATCCACAAATCCGTAACAATTTTGTAATCCTCTTTGATTCATATCGGAAAATTTATTTGGTATAATATAAAATAATGTGACAATTTGTTCTTTTTTAAATAGAAATTTATTTTCGTGCCAATGTATTTGCAAGTTAGTATAGTATTCGGACTACACTTATATAAGTATGCGCATTATAATAATACGGATATTGAGGTTATCACACAGCAGCGATTCTAGTATTTCTATTATTTATACGCAAAAAGCTAGTCTGCGTGTTAGGATAAACGTTACGCCGACAGATCAAAGCAGAGTAGTAGAGCGTAGCGATATCATGTGCTAATATCATGCAATGGTTGAAATTGTTAGCTATGGAGCAAATAAGGTTTCGGGTCTTTTACTGAGCAAATCATTCACGAGACATTGAATTAAATATTGTTTTATTTCGCTTTGTTATAATGTGTTTTTTGTTCACTGTTACTTGCTCGACGTAATAGTCGTATGAGGCATATGATACAGTAATCATTCTTTAATTAAGATACGAATTATTGCAAATGTTTGTAGACGCTAATTTGAAATTTTTAGACGCACGTTATTGTGGAAACACGAAAAGAAAATTCAATTTCCTTCTTCAAGAGGATAGTCTTTGAATTTTTAATTCCCTTGGTGTGCAATACTTGATGTGCTGAGTGTCTTATATCCGAAAGATTCCAATTTCTTAAAGTTATAAATAAAACACGTAATTCTAAGGAAAATCAAGAGTTAACGATGAGATATCAATGATCCCATTGAATAATTACGTAAATAATGAATTAACAATGAGACAATAATTAACGTTTTTCACGAATCGCAAATTCCAGCGATCGATTTAATTAGTACAAAATTTGATCGTGTGTGTTAAACACACCACCAGCTAAATTGTCATAAAATTGTAATTCGCAAGTGTGAATTTGGATGGCCAATGAATTCAGAGATAATACAAAGAAAACTTGGCATTTCATGAAAAAGCAATATTAACAACGAGAGAACATAGTGGACTCTTCACGAATTTTAATCTTTATTTTAGAGAAGATGAATAATCCACATCGAAAATAAATTATGCCGTGTTCAAGCGTTTTATTGAATGGATCTTGTAACAACAATGTACCTTGTATAAATTAACATATTAAGTGATTCTGACATATACTTTAACTTTAACAATTTTAGAAAGGTTATATATTTTTGATATAACATTATATCATATTTAAAAAAAAATTGTATATATGTTATAACCAGTTACTTGACATGCCTAGTTTTTCAAAGAAAAGAAATGCGCAAGACACGAAAGACTTAAATATTAGTAAAAGGGTTAGTTATGCAAAATTATTTATTTATTATTTATTAAAATCATTAATAAAAAGGAACGCAATGTTTATGCTATTTACGATTAAATATAACTAAATTCCAATTAAAAATAATATCATTATACAATAATAGCGCATTATTTATATTATTTAACGAAGGAAATCAAGTGCAAGTTCAAGTTCAAGTGTAAGATAAAAAAATTCAGATATTTTTATTGCATAATTGAAGAAACGAAAAATTTAAGACACATATATTATATACAGAGTGTCTTTAAAGTACGGCACCACTCATCCTGAGCAGGTAAAGCGGACTAAATTGAATCGAAAAGTCCTCTATCATTTTGCGATTTTTCACAATGGTTAACGAAATAATAATTACTAAAAATCGCTAAATATTAGTTTTCAATAATTTTACAGAAAAATAGCAGATAAAAATAACAAATAAAAATGGTTTATTTTCTTCTTATAAAGTTCTGAGAATTTTTTTAGAATTTTTTCAGAATTTTTTAATACCATATTTTCTCATGATGATAAAAATAAAAAAATGCAGTACTAAAAAATTGATAAAAAATTCTAAAAAAATTTTTTTTAAGTTCTATAAGAAGAAAATAAATGATTTTTGTCTCTTGCAATTTTTCTGTAAAGTTGATAGTATGAGTAAAAGATATTTGAGTAAAAAATTATTGAAAACATTTAACGATTTTTAGTAATTAATATCTTATTAGCTGTTGCGAAAATCGCAAAATGATAGAGAACTTTTTGATTCAGTTTAGTCCATTCTACCCATTCAGAATGGATGATGTCGTATTTTAATAATACCCTGTACAATAAAATTTTTTCCTGATGGCCTCGTTGATAAGACGATAAGAGATAATATATGTATGCATCATGATATAACTGCATATTGTTATGAATGTGTAATAAACATTAAAGGTCATCTATAAATATTATAAGAGTCGTATAATGAAATTTTAGCATTAGATAACGCTACTAGAATGTCCAAATAAAGAAATAGCTGATAAAGAAAGTAAACTTGTAAAAAAAAATTTCCAGCCAAATAATATCATTGACAACAGCGGAAGTTGTAATATTTTATAGCAATACTCGCGAAATATTTATTCTGGCCACGAGTGTTTGTAAGAAATCTGGTAAAAATATGATAAGATATCCAAACATAATTATTTTTTACTTTCTAAATCTGAATCAGTGGATAACTGATATCAGTGCCGCTAGTAATCATTGAATGAAATTTGAGATCCCTAATTTATCTAATCTTTATCTGATCCAACTAACCTTGTTTTAGTGTATAAATTTAAAGAATATAGTAATAGAAAATTGAAATTAACGTGCAAATATTAGGTATAAATATTGGGAAAAAGTTCGTGATGTTTTTTTAATGCCATCTAATGGGAAAAATGCCACGAACTTTTTCGCACATCTAATATCAGTATTTTATACAAAATACTTATACAAATATTTATACAAATACTTATACAATGCTCAAACATTCTTCTTTTTTTAGTTGAAAACTTCACTTATTATCTAGTGCCAAATGTGCCACTGGATAATTAACTATCCATTGATTCATATTTAGAGAGTATATAGCAATCAATAAATTATTTTCAGTTTTTTAAATTACTGTCTTAACTAATAATTATTAATACGATTTTATCGTTGCAAAATGAAATATTAATTTTAAAGTGGTACTCTTTCGCAAGACTGCGAAAAATTGCAAGGTGTAAGTGGGCTGAAATATTCAACATCTATTTGAGATCAGCTAGCGTATCTTTCAAGTAGATTTCAGTGTTTCGCTCTACAATAAATCTACATGAAATAAACTTTCGCTATATGGAAATGGATTTAGCAGATATACGCGCGGAAAAAAATAAATTTGTTTTCTCCAACCATTACTACGTAAGACTTGATTTTTAATATTTCAACATTATACATATTTAAACATATGTAAGATTAAAATTTATATTAAATACGTAAGAAAAAGAATTATATTATACTCATAATTCTTTATTGCAAAAGTTTGATTTACAAAAATTCTCTTCAATATTCTTTCTCTTCAATATTCTTAAGAAAATTTAAGGATTTGTGAATTATACATATATATAAAAGTAATTAATTGATATGTAAGCAAATAATAAATTATTTTGAAATTTTTACATAATTTTAATTTTTTTGTATAATCTTGGGCTAATTTTTATCTCCTAAATATAATTATCAAAGCGGATAATTTCAATATAAATAGCATATAATATAGTTACTTATATGATGACGTGATTGCGATTTCAACGGAAACGTTTATTTTTAAAAGTTAAGACAAAACATATGTCATTTGTTAAAGACAATTTTTCAGATTATTGTGATTAATTCTTTATTATTTATTTGTAAATAATAAAAATATTATATAAAAAATAAAGTCATGCGAAAATGAACAAGCTGTAATTGGACAATTATAGACTTGTACTTATAATTAGTGTAAATTAAACATATTAGAGACAATGTCTTTAGTATGGTAAATGATTTCGATAACATAATAGAACAAAATAAAGTCAGTAAGTGAAGAAAAAAGAAATTAATGACATATTTCTCTTTGTTATATAAATGTAAGAGTATGTGTGGATAGTTTAACAAGACACTTTTTTTGTAAATTAATGTTAGACATATTTACATTGAACGATGGGTAGAGGTATCTGTTAATTATAGCTTCATGACAGTTTTTGTTATATATGAACAACTATAATATCGAGTGCCTTTGCATATTTATGCCTTCAATAACTTTTCCGACTTGTGCATACATTTTATGCAAAATATTAACAGCTTTAATATTTTCATTCATAAGAAACTCAATCAATGTACACAATGAATTTGAACAATACATTGGGCAATGGAATGCTTTATTCGTAAAATGCAACAACAGAAACAAGTACTGCTAGGTCACAACTATGTATAGAAGTTAACAAATATTTCACTTGTCACTCAATGTAAATACGTCTATCATTGATTTTTCACACAAAAAAGTCTTGTTCATATTTAAACTACCCTTGTATAATAAAGAATATTTGTATAAATATACAATAAAAAGAAATATTCCAGATAGGAGTTTATAAATATCCTAATGTTAATTCAATGTCGGAAGCTGAAATTTCAATACTGTAGGATATTGTATGCCAATATTGATTCAGTATTGAGATGTTAAGTCTGGCGCAGTATCGATTGTCAATATCTATATTAGAATTCGATGTTTTTTTCAATATCATTTTGTATGCCACCCCAGTTAATTAACAATATAGGGCCAATAACTTTCAGCAGTGCTCTCTCTCTCTCTCTCTCTCTCTCTCTCTCTCTCTCTCTCTCTCTCTCTCTCTTCCCCCCTCCCTCCCTCTCCCCCCTCTCTCTCTTAAATTGTTCACCTATTTTTTATCAAAGTCATCAATAAAAAACAACGTGAAAAATATGTAATTATTATTAAGTATAATTGAATAGTAAAAATTAATGATTTAAAAATAATGATTTCATTATTATTTTTAAATCATTAATTTTTACTATTATATTATACAATAAAAGCACATTTACGTTATTTAATAAAAAACGCCAAATACAAACTTAAATTTGATTTCAGGAAAATTACAACATATTTATTTCACATTTAAAAATAAGAAAAATATAAGACAAAATAATATTATTTTCTATTCGAGGCTCTGATAGCCTCGTTGATGAGATAACTATGTTTTGCATGTTATTTCGTAAGTTATCTAAAACTGTCATAACAATGCTATTTCGGATGAACTATAATTATTAATTGGACTACAATTATGATTATAAGTTATATAATGTGTTTTTTAAAAGCATTTTCATGAATTTTGTAAAAAAGATATTTTGTAAAATAGCAAGCAGTCATTGTTTTCACTCGTATTTGTGATATACGTGTCTACAGTACAGTTTAACCATACTATTTTATCGCAACCTAAAAAGTCACAACAGACTTAGTTATCAAAAAACATACATATATTTAAAAATTTAGTAATTTGCACAATTTATTGTATTTCATAAACAAATACAATTTGTTGTAAATATCAAAGAACATTAGGATAATCTACAAAAATAGAGAAACTATTGAATGCGTCAGTGCAATATTTTTCTAAAAATCTGTTAAAAGTTGTGATATTTTAACAATATCTTACTATATCTTTGTTTTGACTATATTAAAGAGACTGTAATTGCAGAAAAGGTAAAACAATAACTCTGCAGTAAGTATCTTTACAATAAATATTTTATTAAACGGATCTATGCAATATTTCTCTTGGTATTCGAAATTCTAATCGCCAAGACAAACTCATATCTCGACAGCAAATCCTGTTCTATACTCTGAGCAGCAAAACATCATTGTTTATAAACTATTCGTTACGGTAAAAAATGGGACATTCTCTGTTTGTCTTACCAATTCTGTTCACCGCAATTGTGAGCTTTGGACTCGAAGTAAATATTGTTCATAAATGGAAACATTGTCAGTACGCGAATGGGAAAGTGAACAGCAGAAGGAAGATGCGATAAGTTCTAGCGCTTACAGCTCCTATGAGCATATTTATCGATGCAAAAAGAGTAAATAGTAAGTTGGTAACAAATTATTTGAAAAAATTGAAAAGATTTTGTTGAAAAATATTAATATTTTTATTAACGAAAATTTAACTTTTAATTAAATAAATATAATTAAATTAGGATTATTATTTTATTTTATATGTATATATATATATATACACGTACACATATAAATACACATATAAATACATGTGTGTGTGTGTGTGTGTGTGTGTGTGTGTGTGTGTGTGTGTGTGTGTGTGTGTGTGTGTGTGTGTGTGTGTGTGTGCATGTGTGTGCGTGCGTGCGTGCGTGCGTGCGTGCGTGCGCGCGTGTGTGTGTGTGTGTGTATGTGTGTATAAATGCTTTTTTAAATATTATAATTTAATTGTAATCTTTATATCTTTAAATACAGTTAAATTATAATATTCTAATAAAATAATATTTAAAATATATTAATAATAAGAAATTTTGTGTGTACGAGTTTCTGGACATAGGTTTCTTACATATGTACATGTTCAATCATTGGAATGTTTATCTTATATCTTTTAATAGAAGATAAGTTCCATTCACAAACAAAATCCTTATAGATGGTAGAATATTCGTTACTGCGCCAAGAGAAATTGACCCTAGTTCACCTGCCACTTTGGCGACAGTGACTGATAAGACAGGATCAGGAAGTCCACTTCTACATCCTTATCTATCATGTATTAGTGCTCAAGAAGTGTACGACATATAGATATAAAGAGATAAACGAATAGCTAACACAATTCCATGGCAATTCATATACATTAAAGCGAGGAAGAATAAAATGAACATAATTTAAAGACGTGCACAATGCCTTTCATCATCGCAACTTTTGTCTTTGAAGTATTATGAACCCATAAAAAGTAAACAAAATGTTTTATAAAAATTGACAGAGTCAACAAATTTTTTTTTTAATTTTGAAAACAATTTTTATTTTTTAATAACAATAATATCTTTATTGAGTGCAACTGTTAACATTAAATACTAAATAAATAATCATATTACAATAAACATTTTGTCTTTTTTCTATAAATTTTTTATTGGGAGTACAAATTAGTTCGGTCCGTTTTTTGTGCATTTATTTCAAAAATGAATGAACAAATCAATTAAAGTATTGTCCATCGCTGTCTATTACTTTTTCCCATCTCTCAGGCAATTTTCGAATTCCATCTCGAAAAAATTACTCGTCTTTGGGAGCGATCTAATTTTGGAGCTAATTTTCGATTTCTGCGAAAGAAGTGAACCGGTGACTTGCTGCATCCTTCGGAACAACCAATAATCAGAAGGAGCAATGTTCGGAGAATACAGCGGGTGCGATAAAACATCCCATTTGAATGTTTCCAAATATGTTTTTATTACTTTAGCGACATGAAGCCGAGCGTTGTCATGAAGAAGAATAACTTTATCATGTCTTTGCTCGTATTCCGGCCGTTTTTTTCGCAATGCACGTCTCAAACGAATCATTTGTAGCCGATCGCCCGTAATAGAATCGCCAGATTTCAGCCAGCAGCTTACAGTAAACAAGACCCTTTTGATCTCACCAGATACAGAGCATGATCTTCGAACCATGAATATTCGGCCGTACTGTTGATGTTGAGGTCGAGGTCAATGGCAACGATTGACCGGGCTTAGCGTATTTTTTCTTCTTGGGGTTGTCGTAGAATATCCACTTCTCATCTCCAGTCACAACCCGATACAAAAAACCTTTTTTGTGTTGTCTTTGAATCAGCTGTTCGCAAGTGAAAAATCGCCTTTCAACGTTCTCGGTTTCAGTTCATAAAGCACCCAATTTCCTTGTTTTTGGATCATTCCCATGGCTCTCAATCGTACAGAAACGGCTTGTTGAGTTACCCCCAATTTTTGCCAGAGGCAAACTCCTCTTTGACTCTGATCTTCTTCGAGTAATGCCTCTAATTCTTTGTCTTCGAATTTTTTTGGCTGTCCAGAGCGAGGCTTGTCTTCAACGCTGAAATCTCCATCCTTGAAACGTCGAAATCATTCCCTACATGATTTATCAGTTGGAGCAGTGTCATCATAAACTTCGACAAGCATTCGATGGGCTTCAGCTGCACTTTTCTTCCAATTAAAGCAGAAAACCTCCAGGAAAAATGCTACTTGTTAATACAAAATTCGACAATTCAAACACAGTAAAAATCAAGGTTTTTGTATGAAACTCAAAGCGATATAAACTGAATATTATTAGCAGATGTTTAACCTCTCTGAAACCGCCAAAATCAGCTATGAACCACTCACAACAGTTGGAGCTATTTTTAGGGAAATGGATCGAACTAATTTGTACTCCCAATAGTTACAAAGGTTAAAATATATTTTAGATAAAGTAAGTTTTACATAATAATAAAATTTTTAATAAAAATTCAAAATTTTTATGAAACTCATTGTACCAATTTTTTTCAAAAAGCTTTTTAAAGCTTCGAAAGTCTACTTTAAAATGCTTATTTGTTTTTCATTGATGTTTCAGCCAAGAACAATGCTTCAAAATATAACAAAAACATTGAAAAAAATATAAATTTTTAATTTTATGTATTTTAGGAACAAAATAGAAACGAAATTCAAATACCGATTTAAAATTCTATTTTTCCTCTTTAAAATGTATTTTTAAAAATTTATCTACAAAAACTTCTTTTTCTGTTCACTGAAATACTTAAATTTGAATGAAATGCAAGTACATTGCAAACATTCTCGAATGTTTCGTTCATGAACGAAAGTCTATATTTTTTGTGTACATATATATATATAT
>NW_017259351.1:1420579-1433454 GCF_001594045.1 Atta colombica
TATTTATTTTATTAATAAAATGTTAATAAAATGGCATAAATATTGAGTACCATCATTTTATTACAAAAGTAGCATTCCGTGTTTACATTTGTTCGTCACTATATATACTGTATGTTATGTACGCCGATTCGAAAAACTTTTAATGAGACACTTACGATACTTTGTATGATGAAGCCTTTAAAAGCACTTTTATATATATTGTATAGAAAAAAATGATAAACGAACATCATTCACATTTGCAATATATGTATCTAACTATCTAATATTACAGATATAGTTTAGTTATTTTACCTTATTGTTGTGTGATCCAAAAAATCACAAATCTAATTACATTATTCGACAAAAGAAATCTCTTTTTAGACCATAAACCAGACAAGATAATTCTTATAGTTGCAAAAAAAACCGTTAATATAATTGTTTATTTATGTGTATAATCATCAATTTCATCATCATCATCAATCATTTTTTTTTAAATTAAGCTTAAAAAGAGCAAAAAAGTATTTTTTTATATCTTTGAATTAAAATAGCTTCAAAATGTATTGTAATAGAGCAATTCTGCAGAATCGTTTTCTATACTAAAAGATCAATAAAATTAACTATTGTATTGGCTTTATGCAAAAATTGGCGATCAAAAATAAGTTAAATAAAATAAAAATTACGTTAGTTTCCTTTCCTCATGGTCTTGATAATAAAATAACATATTATACCGAGTGTTTCGGATCACTTCTTTATCTTCTCAGGATAAGGTCTAATCGTAAAAGTGTTCAGACAAAAGTTATAGGGTTTAAAAAGATGTTTATTGATCTTATCAGTTTGACCTCAGATGATATCGCCAAGATCACATCCATTTTTTTAAATGTGGTTTTTAAAAGCATTTATGTAAAAAAGGTATAAATAGCAAATAATCGTTACTTCACTCGCATTTGTGATATACGTGTCTATCGATACAGTTCAATTATATTATTTTATTGTTGCAACCCAAAAAGTCACAATAGACTTAATTACTGAAAGATACACGCATGTTAAAAATTTATTAATTTGCACAACTTATTGCATGCTATAAGCAAACACAATAGACTTAATTACTGAAAGACACACACATGTTAAAAATTTATTAATTTGCACAACTTATTGCATGTTATAAGCAAATGCAATTTGTTGCGAAAAACCAAAGTGGAACATTAAAATCTTGAAATCCTTTGTTACAATAAAAATAGAGAAACACCGAATGCGTCGTTTTTTTGCAACAATCTGTTAATTTTTATGATTCAAGCAACATTTTACTGTAACATTTTCGCTGCAACTTAGAAGACTATAATCGCAGATAAAACAAAATAATAATTCTGCTGATATAATAATTACAAAATATATTTAATTAAAAAATCTGTGCAATAATTCTCTTGAAACTCGAAATTTTAATTCTTGAGACAGATTCGTCCATCCAAAACAGTGAGTCTCATTTTGTACTTTGAGCGGCAAAGCGTTATTGTATACATACAGCTATATTGTATATATACAGCTATCCATGATAAAAAAATGGAACATTCTTTGTTTGCCATGCTAATTCTGTCAACAGCGATTGTGTTTGGACTCAAAATAAATGTTGTTCATAAATGGAAATATTGTGAATATGAATGGAAAAGTGAGCAGCAGAAGAAAGACGTGATAAATTCTTGCACTTATGACCCTTCTATGTGTGTGTTAATCGATGAAGAAGGTTAGTTGATACCAAATTATTCTTAAAAAAGTTATAAAAGTTTTATTAAAAAATATGAATATTTTTATTAGCGAAAGTTATAATTATAAAATTTGACTAATATCTATTGTATATAGTCACTTTAAGATTTTTACTTTTTATTATACATTCTCTCTCTCTCTCTCTCTCTCTCTCTCTCTCTCTCTCTCTCTCTCTCTCTCTTCAATATTGTTAATGAAATGATATCATCTTATTGCTACAAAAACTTGCGGAATGAATATATATTTTAGCACACAAATTTCGTTCACAAACAAAATTTTTATAGATGGTAGAGTATTCGTTACTGCGCGAAGAGAATTAGGTCCTGGTGCACCTGCTACTCTGGCAACAGTAATTCATAAGGACCAGGAAGTCCACTTTTGCGTCCAGATTGGAGTTAGCATAATAGTAGTTGTATATGTAATGATATTATGAACGTTTACCAAGTGCATGTAAGTAATATCATTTTTTCAAGTAGCGTTACATCATACATGCACATATTATATATTTTTAGATATTTAGATATTATTATTTAAATGTCCATGTGTTTTTTACCTACATACTAGAGATATATTCAAATACGAATAGAAGCAAGTAAGATTCAATTCTATTCGGATTCATATTCTTATGATTTAAATCTGAACTATTTGAAAATTTCTAATTTAATTGTAAGAGGTTTGAACATGTATTGACAATCTTATATATACATATTAAAAATATATATATATTTCATATATTAAAAATTTTTTTCATTACTTTCGTTATATATTTACTATATATTAAAATTCAATTTATTAGGTGTACAACTTTGCTTCCGCCGTTTTTTTCCGAAATTCGAGGCTTTATTGTAAAAAACTGGTTATACATTTATGATTCAAAGTATTGTCCATCGCTGGCCACTACTTTCTCTCATCTTTCGGGTAGCATACGAATCCCGCGTCGAAAAAACTGGTCATCTTTTGAGGCTATCCATAAATCGATCCAATTTTTTACTTCTTCATAAGACCGGAAGTGCTGGTCAGCCGTGTGCCATTGATCGAAAACAAGTGATAGTCAGAGAAAGCAACGTCTGGAGAATACGGCGGGTGAGGTAGGACTTCGCATTTCAACGTTTCCAAGTATGTCTTGACCACTTTCGCAACATGGGGTCGAGCATTGTCATGTTACAAAATCACTTTACCGTGTCTCTCGTTGCATTGCGGCCGTTTGTCTTTCAATGCTCGGCTCAAACGCATCAATTGCGTTCGATACTGCCTGTGATTGTTTCAGTCGGTTTTAACAGTTCATAATACACTACGCCGAGCTGGTTCCACCAAATACAGAGCATGACGTTGGACGTCAAAATCACCGTTCTTGAAGCAATGAAACCACTCACGACACGTCCTTTCACTAATAGCGGCCTCACCATAAGTATTTGAGAGCATTCGATGAGCCTCAGCCGCAGATTTCTTCATATTGAAGCAAAAAATTAAAACCTCCCGCAAATGACGAGAATTTGGCTTGTAAACTGACATTTTCAATCGAGAATAACTTTATGATGCAGACACAAATCGACTAATATTTCTATGGGGTTATGTTGACAGATTTATTGTATGACGTCTATGATCTATTTATTTCGACCACCACTTACCGCTAAAGCCATTTATAGGAAAACGGCGAAAGCAAAGTTGTACACCTAATAACAATTACGTTGTTCTTAATTAAAAATTGTTTCAATAATTCAATCCGGTTCGATTTAAATTCGAACAGAAATTAAATTAAATTTCGAAAGAAATTAAATTTGATTCGATTTGATTAAACATTAAAAAATCTTAATACGCACTTCTCTACTACATATCTACACAATGATTAGCTTGATGCAGAAAATACAAGAAATTGAATTTTTACTTTCACTTCAGATTCAACGCAATCATGTCATTCTAAATAACGGCAAAATCGGATTCGATCAAATTTGTAATCCAAAACTGATGACCTTTAATTTAAAGAATGATACACTAGTTAAAATAATTTACATCCCACTTGACATTACGACTAATCGAACAGGTGCTGGACATTTAGCAACACCTATTGTTTATTATCCTAAAATATATAAGCGAATTTCCTGGAAATGATTGTGAGAACATCTTCTTTTACAATAATAATATACTTCATTATAATCACAGTACGATAAACTTTCAGAATAAAATTATTTCAGTCATATTTATCAAAACATAAATTAATCAAAAGTTAACGAGTAAATCCTGATTTTTTTAAATGTTAGTATATATAAAATGTTAGTATATATAAAACAAGATGTAATCTATTAAATTTTTGTTTATATTACTTACTCATTTATTTCACTTACTTTCTCATTTATTTCATTTTTTGTTACTAAATGTTGCTTATATTAGGCAAAAATATAAAATATAAAAATATAAAATGGTATATATGGTTAAGCGACCGATATGTATTCAGTAACTCTCCCTTCTGCAATTTAAATGATTTAACACACATAAATATATATATAGATATTTATAGCTGATCCAAGGTTCCGGTTTTTAATAATTTATGACTCATTTAAAAAAAGTATATGCAGAATCGAATCTGATTTCATGAAATCAGCTGATGTTATTGTCTCTATAACAGATCAAAATTTTACGTATACAGATGGTATTTTGAGTTTGACAGGTCTTGGCGATGGCAAGTACTTGCTTCTTAATGAACATTATTTTGATATTTATTTTATTAACAGTAAATATTATTTATATTATTTTATTATGAACATCATTTTATTATGAATTATCTATTATGAATTTTTGTATCATTCATAATTTTTTTGTTCAATACACTATGTAAAAAAATTAAAGGAATGGGATCACCCTTATTTTATTCTACCTTTCAAAAATGGGAAGAGAGCGCAAAAAATGATTATGATGAGATGATTCAAAAACTTGAAGTCTCTACTTTTCAACTCAATGCTCTAGATAAAGATCTGACTGAATTTTTATGAACATATACGGATACAAATACATTCGTTAAATCTATATATTTTAATATTATTAAATCTACATATTTTAATATTATTAAATCTACATATTTTATTATTTGTACAAACTTGGCAAAGTTCCATAATGAATTAAAAATTACGCACTAACATAGTTTATATCTTTCAAAAAAGTGAACTTTTATCTTTGATTTGCATATTTATTGATTATTATGCAATTTTCTTCATTGAGCTATTCGACATTGAAGCAAAAAGCATTTTTTTAACCTACTCATAAAAAAAGAGAGAAATAGCGCTCGATTGAAAACAAATAGAAAGATTTAGATTTTCTTTTTAAGCTGCATATCATTTTGTTTTTCAATATAAAGAAATTTTTCTTATGTAAACTTCGTTTAAATGTGGCACTAAAAATTCAATATTGGTTCATACATTTACCATACGTTGCTCTTCATTAGATAAATTTTCCAGTAAAAACGCTATTTTTCCGCTTAACAAGTAAACTGAATGCTAAGATAACTGATTGTGCTCCTTGTCAATATTTCCTATTCAAGAACAGTAACGTCACGTGCACGTCATGTACATATAACATTGCGTATGCAGCAAACATCAAATATCCATAACAAATATTTTGATATTATCATCAAGGATGGCTGCCACAATGCCCGTCTCTTTTTCATTTGAGCAATCTAATACATTTATGTACGCAACTACCAGTAAAACTTAGAAAATCTTATCTTCAAATAAAAATTTCATTAATTCCTATGACATTTTCATATTGCATTATAAATATTTTAGATCTTTGTCATACTTCTTTATCAGAAAATAAAATCTATAAAATAAAAATAAAGACACTATTAAAATGTCCAAATAAAAAAGAAGCTAACAAAAATAGTAAACTTGTGAAAAGAATTGCAAACCCAATATTAATATTCAGAATATGTCTGTACTAGATATTTATATGTCATCTATATTAGACATCTATAGTCATCTATACTAGATATTATGTCTATACTAGACATTTATAAAAAGTTTGATGAAAATATAATAAGATATCCAAATATAATTGTTATTTATTATCAATCGATAAATTATTCTGAATTGTATTAACAATTGTTGTATCTAATAATTGTTACTATTATTTTAATGCTGTAAAATAAAATATTAATTTGAAGGTGATACTTGCGCAAGATGATAATGTGCAATTCAAAAATTGCAAATTATATTTGGGCTGAAATATTCAAGCTACTGGAACCAGTTAATGTATTTTTCAGATAAATATCAGCATTTCGTTTTTGGTATAGTGAACCTTAACGAAATACATTTCCACTATATGGAAATGGATTTAGCAGACATACACGAAAAAATAGATTTATTTTCTAAAATCAAGACTACAAAGTCTTTGTTTTCAATATTTTAATTTTTATGTATTAGGTGTACAACTTTGCTTTCGCCGTTTTCCTATAAATGGCTTTAGCGGTAAGTGGTGGTCGAAATAAATAGATCATAGACGTCATACAATAAACTTGGATATCTGTCAACATAACCCCATAGAAACATTAGTCGATTTGTGTCTGCATCATAAAATTATTCTCGATTGAAAATGTCAGTTTACGAGCCAAATTCTCGTCGTTTGCAGGAGGTTTTAATTTTTTGCTTCAATATGAAGAAATCTGCGGCTGAGGCTCATCGAATGCTCTCAAATACTTATGGTGAGGCCGCTATTAGTGAAAGAACGTGTCGTGAGTGGTTTCAAGAACGGTGATTTTGACGTCCAAGGTCATGCTCTGTATTTGGTGGGACCAGCTCGGCGTAGTGTATTATGAACTGTTAAAACCGACTGAAACAATCACAGGCGATCGGTATCGAACGCAATTGATGCGTTTGAGCCGAGCATTGAAAGACAAACGGCCGCAATACAACGAGAGACACGATAAAGTGATTTTGCAGCATGACAATGCTCGACCCCGTGTTGCGAAAGTGGTCAAGACATACTTGGAAACGTTGAAATGGGAAGTCCTACCCCACCCGCCGTATTCTCCAGACGTTGCTCCCTCTGACTATCACTTGTTTCGATCAATGGCACACGGCCTGGCTGATCAGCACTTCCGTCTTATGAAGAAGTAAAAAATTGGATCGATTCGTGGATAGCCTCAAAAGATGACCAGTTTTTTCGATGCGGGATTCGTACGCTATCCGAAAGATGGGAGAAAGTAGTGGCCAGCGATGGACAATACTTTGAATCATAAATGTATAACCAGTTTTTTAGAATAAAGCCTCGAATTTCGGAAAAAAAACGGCGGAAGCAAAGTTGTACACCTAATAGGTTTAAATTTACATAATGATTTAAATTTACATAAAATGCTTATTATACAATTCAGATGAAACAAAAAAAATATTTTTACGATTATAAAAAAAAGTTGCAACATGATTTCATACAGATATATTTATTCTTTTATTGACAAATGTTTACGGTTTAATTAATTGACGTCAAGCAAAAGACGTCATCAGCAAATAATAAACTACTTTGAAGGAGTTATGTAAAATACATATAATCTTGATCTAATGCTATTTTCTGAATATAATCTCATAAAAACGAATTATTTCGAAATAATAAATAAATAGCATAATAGCATAATATATATTAATAACATGACAAATTGCCATTTCACAAACATGTAGATATTAAAGCTCCAGAAGCTAAGATAAAACAAAGATTATAAATGTTTTTATATAATATTTTTCGATATTTTTTATTAACGTTTTTTTTAAATGCTAGTGATATTAGATTTAATCATCATACAGATCATACAGATCGTTATCACACATGCTAACTGATGTTATAAAATTCGAATCTTTCGTAAGCGTAAATTCAAGCATGAGCGAGTTCGGAAACAATACAAAGGAAAGTCGGAAACCCGGCGAAGAAAGCAATCGTCGCGCAATTCAGGGAGGAAAGGAAAACGCCGGAAGTGAACAGGACACGGAAGTGGTGGTTCTCGCTCCAAATTCCGCTCGTTCACAAGCAAAGAGAAAATCCAGGATGGTGGTTTTGTATTCATCGAGATGATCTTGAGATAGCTCGCCAAAGAAAATTGCAAGAAAATTGTTAGTAGATTTTCTATTTTTTCCCTGCCGTTTTCTTCACAAATAAACCGAAAGGAATCGGAAAATACCGGATAATCGCGATTAATCCGAAGCAATCTAACGTAAAAAATCATATGTAACAAGCACTTTTTTCTTTCTTCTAATGGAGATTTTCTATCATTCCAAACGCTTTGCTAATATAGAATAGTTTCAAAACTTTTTCATTGTCCGTTTTATCATGAGTTATCAATACTATAATGAATTTGCACAATTTTCTTTTCATCAAAATTTTATAAAAGATTTTCAATTCTTACAATCTTCGTCAATTTCAAATATCAATGCGTTAGTTTTAATATTTTAAATCATTTAAAACTTAATTTAAGTTCGTTGAAATATAAAAAATTATTTTATTATTCATTGATGTCATTCAAGATTAATTTATCACAAAGGTTTTTAATATAAAATGATTAATAATAAAATTTTTCAACATCCAAAGATAAATACGTTCACTTTATATCAATTATATGATGTGCTATAAATAACAAATTTTATTCAATTAAAAACAATATTTTAAAAAGATATTTCCCAATTATAAGAAATGTGTGGCATATTAATGCAATACAGCATTCATATGCAATAAATTAAACAATTTGACTTCAATACCACAAATTCTGTTCCTAGAATTTTACGGTTTTGTGCTTTAATAAAATTACTGTCAGAATTATTCATATCAATCATAATCAGAATTATATATAAGAATCCAATAAACGGTTTTATTTCTTTCCGAGATTTATCTCTTTAATCATACGTTTTTCATCTTACTCGGCATTTTCTTTCGTAATTTCGCGAAAAGTAGGTTGAATACAAGCTGCAATCATCTCGGAATCGTTTTGGAATGATTGCACCATCTGACTCTATGGCTCTGATTACACAGATGTTCGCAAATATAAATATGAGATACAACGAAAGTAAACCGCATTATCTCCTATCATTAACGAAAATTTCGTCCGAATTATAAAATACTTATATATGTATTTGTGGGGTAAGGTGTAAAACTTAAGCTTTAAATCGTAAGAAATCAATCATAGTTACTAGAGAAAGGTTTTTTCGATTTAAAGAAATATTTCTTTGCTATACAAGCAATGATTTTCAAATCATAATTTGAACGTCATTTCTTGAATTTGAATATAATTTCTTTAAATCAAATAAATTTTATTTTATTTTTAAAAAATGTTTAAATCAAAGAAATGACATTCACAAATCAAAGAAATTTTTTCTTTGATTGTATAGCAAAGAAACATTTCTTTAAAACGAAAAAAACCTTTTTTCTGGGTGTTGATTATTCTCTTCAAATTTGATTGTGATTTGACAATTTTGTACGGTTTAAAGTTTAAAGCTTAAATTTTATAAAATTTAAAATTTAAATAAAATTTCATTGACATTTACATCGTTTATAATCTCGTTATAAATGTCATTTAGGAAGCAATTTCCACAATAAATAGTATTGACAGTAGTTCTATATCTAAAATAGAATAATGCCAACATTTAAACTTAACCGTAAAATGTTGTCAATTTAGAAACAGGACAGAGATATTTATTGTTTTAAATGTGATATGAGTTGCCTATATAATCCTCCTATATAATTAATGAGTAAATAATATCTAAGATATATAAGACGATAAGATGTGATTTCCAAAAAACTGAAATGTACTTACTAATGAAATGAATTGCACATTATATCGTATCATCTTATATAAATATATTATTTACGCACTAACCGCGAAGATTTATATAGGCAATTTATACTTAATTTATTCTTGAAGCCACAAATTATTTTTATTTTAAATGTTTTTTAATCAATATTTCTGTTTGCTTTGCAACAGAAATGCAATATTGATTTACGCAATGATATTGTCGTTTTAGTCAAAATATTGTCAATACAATTATAAATTTGTAAGTTTAAATTTTCATTTGCAGAATTTTTCTTTTTTTGTCCCAATAATAACTTTTAACAAACATAAAAGATCCAAGCATAAAAGAACTAAATTATTTAACAATGAATGTTCATGCATAAATATTCGTACATTTTAGTATAATACGTGTAAAACGAAAAAGTTGCTTAATTTTTGCAAAATGATGAGCAGTCAATTTAAGGTAATTGAAAGTAATGTATAGCTATGACGAACAAAATTCTCAGTGGATTTTAAAAGCAATAGAGAAGTAGAGAACACACTTCTGAAATTGACGGATTACAAAGGGAAAAGCACAAAGGACCACAGTGTTTTACACAGAAGCTACGCCGCAAACTACATGCAAACTGCTCGCAAAAGTTAAATAATGAGAATAAACAGAAAAATATGACCGTCCAAGAACATACTGCAAATTTTATTTTGTTAAAAAACATGATCTTTTCCGTTCTCATTTTTACATA
Source organism: Atta colombica (assembly GCF_001594045.1). Lineage (NCBI taxonomy): Eukaryota > Metazoa > Arthropoda > Insecta > Hymenoptera > Formicidae > Atta > Atta colombica. The sequence continues at coordinate 1,430,813 of NW_017259351.1, forward strand.
TCTCATAATGACTGATTTAAAATGTAAAATTATTTCAAAACAAAAAAGCGTTCTCATCATTATATCACAAGCACAGTCGACAAAAGTAAAAGAGCTTTATTCATAATAGATTATTAATGTTATTTACAGAAGTCTCGAGCATTTCAGAAAATTTAGATTTCAAAATTAACAGATCGTTTCTTACGCACTTCGCGACACAATAAAAGTGCTTTCGTACAATCAAAATTAGTCAAAAGCTAATCACTCCTAAAAATAATTAAACTTTCATTCTATACATTCATGCATTTAAAGATAAAAAAGAAAAAATGCCCAAAAGAGTTATTCACGATACAAAACCTTTAAAAACATAAAAGAACATTACTAAACATACTGTTTAGTTCAAATCATCAAGAAAGATTTTTTCTTTATCTAGAAAAAGAGAGTTTTAACTAAATGGAGAATGGATTTTCACCATTTCTCTATCCGTGTTTTAGCTAGAAGTAAATAGAGTATAACGAGTGTAATTACAAGAGTTATTCATTAATGAGGACGTCGCGTCGCTTCGTTGCTCTAAAAGCGTGACAGCATCGCGACAAAGTTTCGTTAAAAAGAGACCCAAGCAACGGAAGATATTTTTATTATACACGGTTGGGCGAATCGTCCATCCGCGCAATGCAACCTTCATAAACCATTGCCAACCATCGCTGCCACGATGCACAGTAACGATAACTCGTGGGTGTTCTGGCGTTTCGTTGCAGGCTAGCTCGTTGTGCGAGTCGTTCGCGGCCGTTTGCATGAAATTATCGTGGGCGCTTAGAAGTTTTACCGCTGGGATACAAAAAGCGACGGTGTACTAACAAGTGCGCCACGCTAACTTGCGGCCAACTCGATGGTTTGTTTTCCACAGAGGGTATCTCTCCAGTGATTATCATTGTTTCTGTTGATAGTGAGTTTGTCAACCAATTTAAAACGAACTTTTTGTTAATTCATTTATAACTTCTTAACCGTAAACATGAACTATTTCAATACTAAATATATATAAGTAGAGTATAGTTTTTAAATAGAGAAAATTTATTTAAACTTACACGAAGAAAATATTAGGATATAAAATAAAACATTCTTTTTTTAATATTTAATTAAAAAACAAAGACATAACACATTATAATATATAACTATAATACAATATATATACAATATATAACTTATAAGTATAAAAATTACTATAAAAGGTTATATTTTAAAATTTGCTACGAAAAAAATTTATAAGATTCATATAATAATAATGTTTATTATGTAATTTGTCAATTTTTTTTTTAATAAATTAATATTGCAATGTTATTCGTATGTGAATTCCTAGATAAATTATACAGATAAGAATTATAATATTGAATTAATTTCGTATCGAAGCCAATTTCGAAACTCTTTCAGTTTAATATTTTGACTGCCAAACTAATTTTAGCTTAATATAAATGAGTTTAATATAAAAATTTAGTGTATTATTTTAATATTTTTAATTTTTTAAATATTTTAATATAATTTGTATTAAGATAAGATTTAATTAAAAATATTATTAAGCATCAAAATTCACTTTGACTGAATATAGCCAATATCTTTGCTTATTTTTGTTGATTACTCCTTGATCAATTTTACTTATTAATTTAAATTCAATCAAGTAATTTGTCGCGAACACAAATTGCAGAGTAACGGTGAGACTCGGTACATAGAAAGTATAAAAAGGTGCGCTTGTAAATGAGCGGCAGAAACTTTAGCAATTAATTTTGTATCTGAGTGCACTTTATTTTACTGCGCGATACTTAATTCACGAATGGCAGCGCCGAGATAAGGATTGTTTGCGTTTAGAGCGGGAATGCATTACCATGTACAAACACATGCGGGATACTTCCGTATGCGCGGTGCACTTGAGAAGAGTAGAAAGAAAGAAGGATTGAGAAAACGTATCGATTTTCAAATCCATCCTAAAGCGAAAACAGAGAAAAATAAATATAGAAATATACAAACCGCAATATTCAATAACTATATATTTAGTAAACTGTAATATGGCGATCGATAACCGGATATATTTTATGTATGGATAACAAACAAAACGAGATATTTTATATCAAATTTAAAAATAAAGCGATATTTGTGTCAAGAGACACGATTTAACAAAGCATTTCAGCTACAATACACTGAATAGTAAAAATAATAAATGTCATTATTTTTAATAAAAATTTATTATTTTTACTATTCAGCGCGGTCGAAAAATGTAACTTGAAATTTACCGATCTGTTACAGCGAACGCGTTAAATAGTCTCAGTGCTTTGCGATATAATAGTTAATTACTGCCAGCAAGCACGAAGTTCCTTTGTCCTACAACTCTCGTTTTCCACAATCGCAACTAAATTTACCAGATTCTCATTGCCGGTGGAGTTTCTGCCGTCGACGAATTGCGTGACGTACAATTTGCAAGTAGAAACTCCATCTTCGCGTTAGCGATACGGTGACATGGTCCAGATAGCATACTTAACCCAGCAGTCTCTAAACTGAAATAAATTTCAAAGCCAATAAATTTCATCGCAAAGCCAGATAACGAGATAAAATGAAGAATGTGTCTATTTCGATTGAAAATATTTTTAGAGGCTACTTGTTAATATATATATATA
>NW_017259351.1:1434849-1436286 GCF_001594045.1 Atta colombica
TATATATATATATACAATGCATTTTCTATTGCCTACATATTATTAAACAGCAATAATAATTAAATAAACGTCTCTAAATAATATGACATTTAATTATAAATGTTTTACTGTCAGACAAATTTTTTAAATGACATGTTTCGCTCCGTGCCTTTTCATTATTTTTCCAATTTATCCAACACACCATGTTTTTCGAAGCAACTAAAAATATATGTGTCGCATTTTAAACTGCATCAACAGATTTAATTCAGTAACAATAACAGCTGAATTTTAAAAGCAATTATTATTTCGATTACTATTTCATTATTTTGATATAACATTTGCCAGTGTTGTTCACTGAGATGCAAAACATGCTAGGAATTAAATTTTCAATATCGAAAACTTTGATAGTATGTTTAATAATATAAGATACAACACACAATGGTTGCCTACAGATTAAAAAAATTACTAATAAAATTCATTCATGAATTTCTTAATAATATTTAATTTTTATGTAACTATATTTTTATGTAAATATATTATGAAATCATTTAAGTGTAATAACGAGTCGTGCAATGAAAAATTAGAGAATCAATTACAAAAACTCTCTTTCATGTTTAATCATTTATATAACATTTCCATACTATAATAGTTTTTTTCCAAAATCCATCTCTGATAACATAGAAATGCATTATAAGAATTATATAAAATCTAGATATCGCATATTCTCTATTTCGTTGTACATCGGACATCTACTGATCTGCACTCGGTTTTGTGGGATGCCGCACATAAAGAACTCTACCTTCGTCACATTTCTTCTCGCAGTGATAAGTCAGACTTTAAGAGACCACGATCGCAGATACCTTATCTATGATCTCTCTTTAAAGGTGCATTTCCATCGTCGATGTATGCGCGCAAAACCATCCCGAAATTTATCTGAATGTACGTTATCGTTATCGTAATCATTATCGTTATCGTTGGAGTAGAGTTTGGGAGCTATGAGAGACAGAGTTTTCACTGCGCAAGCTATTATTAAGTCGTGGTATAGATAACTATCGATCATTAACTCTATCGACTGTTTTTTTTTTTTAACACGACGTCTATCGCGAAGGATGGAAAGTATTAACCTCATAACCTCGTAAAGGCTCAAGAGCTTCATTAACCCTGTAATATGTAATTTTTTTGTTGAGAAGTATAGAACCTTTCATATTTCGTCACTTAAACAAGTTCTCGCATACTCTTTTTAGTAGAATCTACAATATTCATGCTCTATTAAAATAAAAACAGTATTGTATTTTTTAACTATATATAACTAAAATATATCCATATTATTCTAGTAAAAAATTATTTCGAAATTTATTCGAAATAAATTTCGAAACAGAAATTTGTCAAAATGATCGCGGAAATTATTAAACGTTTAAAAAAATTTATGTGTGTGTATGTATATATATATATATATAT